>NW_008582201.1:85009-105009 GCF_000691845.1 Merops nubicus
AATCTCTGCCACATCGTGAACATGCAAGCAAGCAAGGAAGCACTACAGGTCTTCTTGCATGATCAATAATCTCCATTTCCTTGATCATGTCCCTTAAAACCATATATAATAGCTGTTTGGGATTCCTCTTCTTTCACTTATTTCTTCAGCACTTCTTGATCCATAAGTCTCTACTGGAATGCCTCTCAACAAAAGTCAGGCGTCCTTCCTGCCCTCAGAACAGAATTCATTCATGTCTAACTTCAAATGCCTGTTTCCTTTTATTTAGTTTTCAGTGCTCTTTCTCCTTTGAGCTGTTTTAACACTCTAATATCTTCTCTCTTAAATCCCCCAAAGCTTCCTCCATCTTGTGTGTAAAGACCTCCTGATGTTTTTCGTGATTCCTTTCTCTCTTTTTCCACCATTTTTTTTCTTACCTTTGGATAATTTTGTCTGCAGAAATAAATGTAGCTATCAGTTCTGGTTTGGGCCATATAGAAACCTGGTTTTGTCAGATCTGCTCTCCCCAAGAGAAGAAATCTCTCTAAGATCCTGCCATGGAGAGGCAAGGAATCTTTGTTCTCCTTAATGGCCAACATCCTTGGGGATGTCCAGTCACGAGCTCAGATTCAGCAGAGCCAGAGCAGAACAGTCAAATGTCCTTTAACCTCTTCTTCTGCCTGTCATGTAATGCTTGTTGTAACTGGTGACTCACACTTATTCCTAACCTCTTACATCCAGGCCATATCTGAATTTTGCAGACTCTATACGATGCATGTCTAAGATGCAGCCTTCTCTCTGTCTTCAGCTGGACTATTTTCTGTTATCTTCAATGGAAAATAATATGCATTTTATAGTGTAACTCATGTGACTTATTTCAGGTAACTGCCAGGGGAGCACAGAAAAAACAGCTCAGATGCAGATGATTTTGCAGCTATTTGAACTAACCCACCTACTTACTCAATGATGGATAGATATAAACTAAATCTATAGTCTATATACACCTATAGATGCAAACACTTAAATTTAGGTGCCTACAGTGTAGGTGTCTACACGTTAGGTAGGTGCCTAAGTTCTCATTACATCAATGGAGATCTAGCTAGTACAGTTGATGAAGCCTGGAGGACAATTCAGATGAGGATATGTCTGCACCAGAATGAGATTAGTTTCTCTCTGACCTCTTCCAAATGGATCTTCCTGAACTAAAACAGGAGCTTGGGCATCTAGCCCATGTAGATGTACCTACCTTCAATTAAACCCCAACCTTGGTATCTGAACTGGTTACAAATCCATCCCCCAGACTGTGATATGTTTAGGTTCAGATAACCCTAACCATCTAATTGGGAGGTTACTGGCCTATATTTTGGTTCATATTGCTGGCAAATGAAAGTTCCACTCTTGCCACAGTTTACTGTAACATTGGCTCAGCAGTCTCAGTGAATGGAACTTCCTTTAGGTTTACTAAAGCAGCAGTTATTTCTTTGATCTTGATGACTCAGGACTATTTGCAGTATAAAAATCCTAAATGTATGAGCTTTAATACATACATACAGGGTGTTTTTACTGGCTTATGAGGGTAAATGCAGCACTGTTTGGGAATGTTACAATGACTTGCCTTCCTGGGAGTGGCATCCCAGACAGTTATCAACTTGAGTTTGAAACTGACTTTTTCTGTAAGAAGGAAAAATTGTGAATTAAACTGAATAGTGCACCACTTTTTCCCCTTGTGTGAAGTTAAAGAAACAAACTTTAAGAAAAGTACATTAAATCCTTATGCTAGTTAATCCAACTTCCCCTGTTGCACACAAAAGAAATCCTATTGCCACCCATGCTTTTGCAGAATATTTTATAGAGGCTCTCCTCTCTTAAAACACGGAACATTTTAATCCTTTTTTTCTTGATCCCCTGCTTACATCTGGCATGACCTTCCATAATTTCCAGGACTGTATTTTTAAAGCAACTTGTGAAGAAGTGACAATCTCTTTCCTGCATTATATGCAATAAGATCATAGCTTCATATTCAAATATTTTTTCCCAAATAAGCATGATATATTTAATTTATATATCATGAAACTCAGTTTCATGAGCTTGAATTTGAGTTCTTTAACTACAAATTCCTTTCCTAAACTTTTCCCCTTCCCTAGATTCTTTAAGTAGGCCATATTTTTGATCCAGTCCTGCTAGATTTCAGGGGCCACCACTGATATTCTTTTGATGAAAAAAGGTGGTTTTTTTGTCTCTGAGCTTGTCTGCTTCAGTCTCTGGAGGAGGAGCATTCAGGTGAGGAAACTCATCTTGTTTAAAGCAGAAAGCTGCCATTTGGTTGTGTAATCCCTGCATCTCCTCTGGGGGTGATGGGATAGGGTTGGCTGTGGAGCAGGGTGTACCTGTGTGCCCAGCAACCAGCCCCCTCTTTATCTGCACTAATACTGTTGTTCTGGAGAAGCAAAAAGGAAAGAGTTCAAAAAGTTATCACAATACCTTCACAATGGGTCTTTTGTAACCCAAAATAGTAGCATGCACACCACAGAATGGTAGGGATACTGTATGCTTCACTACTGCTGCTGAGAATTATTCTGCCTCTAAGAGTTTTACTGGTTTTAGCAGCAGTCCAGGACCATGTAATTCCTCAGAAATGTGAGGTTAAGGAAAGACAAATAGAAAAATAAGGTGATGGGTTACAAACAGAGTATGTTTAGAGCTTGTCTTTAGCTGACATTATACATCCTTGCCCTTTTACTACATATTGCTCACAAGGCCTGAATAATATTTCAGGTATATATTGTAGATGCTGCACAAAAATTCTGCTATGTGGGCACATGCACACACATCCACCCTGTGCCCCCACCCACCTCATGAACACAGATGCATTCAAAGGTAATATCATAGTCCTTCATACAGAATGATAGAATCATTAAGTTTGGAAAAGACCTCTAAGAACATCAAGTCCAACAGTCAAACCAACACTGCCATGACCACTAAACCATCTCCTGAAGTACCATGGCTACACAATTTTTTAACACCTCCAGGGATGGTGACTCCACCATCCCCTTGGGCAGCCTGTTCCAATGCCTCACCACTCTTTCAGTAGAGAAATTCTTCCTACTATCTAATCTAAGTGTCCCCTGGTGCAACTTAACCCCATTTCCTCTTTTCCTGTCAGTTGTTACTTGGGAGAAAAGACCAACGTCCACCTCACTACAAGTTCCTTCCAGGTAGTTGTAGAGACCAACAAGGTCTTCCCTCAGCCTCCCCTTCTCCAAACTAAACCACCCCAGTTCCCAGTTCCCTCAAGAGTTCCACTCATCCCCAAGCCTGTAGTGTTGCCTGGGGTTGTTGTGACCCAAGAGCAGGACCTGGCACTAGGCTTTGTTACACCTCATACAATTGACCCCAGCCCATTTATCCAACCTGTCCAGACCCCTCTGCAGAGCCCCTGGGCCCTGGAGCAGGTCAACACTCACAGTCAATTTTGTGTCATCTGCAAACTTACTGAGGGTGCCCATGATCCCCTCCTCCATATTACTGATAAAAATACTAAACAGGACTGTCCCCAAAACTAAGCCCTAGGGAGCACTGCTTGTGACCATCTTCCAACTGGATTTAACTCCATTCATCACAACTCTCTGGGCTTGGCCATCCAGCCAGTTGTTAACGCAGTGAAGAGTCCACCTGTCTATGGCATGAGCCACCAGCTTCTCCAGCAGAATCCTGTGGGAGACAGTGTCAAAGGCCTTACTGAAGTCCAGGTGGACAACATCCAGAGCCTTTCTCTCATCCTCATCCACTAGATGCTAGCACTAAGTGTTCATATAAGGAGCTAAGGCTGGTCAAGCAGGACTTGTTTTTTAGGAACCCATGCTGGCTGGGTCTGATCCCCTGCTTGTCCTACACATGCCGTGTGAGCACACTCAGGGTGAACCTTTCCATAACCTTCCCCAGCAATGAGGTCAGGCTGACAGGCCTGTAGTTCCATGGATACTTCTTCTGGCCCTTCTTGTAGATGGGAGTCACATTGGCAAACCTCCAGTTGGCTGGGACTTCTCCTGTTAACCAGGATGGCTGGTAAATGATGGAAAAAGGCTTGGTAAGCTCCTCTGCCAGCTCCCTCAGCACTCTTGGGTGGATTCCATCTGGCCCCATAGACTTGTAAGTGTCCAGGTGACATGGCAGGTCCTTAACTGCTTCCTCCTGTATTACTGGGAGTTCATTCTGCCCTCTGTACTTGTCTTCCAGCTCAGGGGGCTGAATACCCTGAGGATAACTGGTCTAACTATTGAAGACTGAGGCAAAGAAGACATTAAGTACCTCAGCCTTTTCCTCATCCTTGGTGGCAATGTTCTCCCCTGCATCCAATAATGGGTGGAGATTCTCCTTGGCTCTCTTTTTGTTGTTAACGTAGTTGCAAAAACTTTATTATCTCTTACAGCAGTGGTCAGACTGATTTCTGTCTGGCCTTTTGCCTTTCTGATGTTCTCTTTGAATGACCTAGTTAGATCCTTGTGCTATTCTTGAGTTGTGTGCTCCTTCTTCCAAAGGTGATAGACTCTCCTCTTTCTCCTTAGTCCCAGCAATAGCTCCCTGTTCAGCCAGGCCAGTGGTCTTCCCTGCCAGTTCATCTTGTGACACGTGGGGACAGCTTGCTCCTGCATCTCTAAGACTTCTGTCTTGAAGAAGGTCTGGTCTTCCTGGACCCTTTTGCTTTCAGGACTGTCTCCCAAGGGACCCTCTTGATCAGTGTCCTGAACAGGCCAAAGTCTGCCCTCTGGAAGTCCATGGTAGTGGTTTTGCTGACGCCTCTCCATACTTCACCAAGAATCAAAAACTCTGCCATTTCATGACTGCTGAGCCCAAGACAACGCCTGAGCACCACACCACCACATATCTTACAACAATCCATTCATGGAAGTCTGCAGAGCAGGAAAAACCTGTGTCCATGTTAGAGGGCAATTAAAGCGAGCTTAACTTGGATATTTTCAATGTGCTCTAAACTATGGGATGTCAGACATGATCTGCTTTGGTTTGAGTCTGTTCTAGCTCCTATGAAATCAAGAGCAAAATTTCTACTAAATTAGGTGATATACGTTCATAAGAAGAGGAAGTTATATAGGCATTTAAAAAAATACCTATGTATATACACACACCACTGTAAAATGTCACTCAAACATTCCCTATTCCACAACTTGAAGCAATTTTCTTTAAAAATCTGGAGAAATTCCTCCTCATAAGTTAAAAATAAAACAGGTGTGAATTGTACTTTTCTAAAGACAAAACAAAAAAATACAAACCAAAATAAAAAGCACCCCCTTACAATGGTGTACGTGCGTGCGTGTGTGTGCGTGTGTGTGTGTGCATGGATGTGTGTGTTTGCTCCTATTTTTAAAGGAGCTTTTATTTTGATGGCTCTTTGATCTCAGCAGACTGTCCGGCGTGGGATGAAAACATTGTCATATGTACATAAGACAGGGGGAAAAATGCATCCAACTGGCCTGGGCTTTCTCATCTGGTACAGATTTAAGATCTTTAGCTCCACAACCTTTCAAATTTCTCCAAACCTGAAAACCAGAGAGCGAGAAGCGTGCACAGGAGAAAATCTCCTTTCATCACACTGGGATTATTTTTCTATCCCAGGTGCTGGAGCCTGGGTTTTCTCTCAGTCTAATTGATAACTATTGGGCTCCTCCCCTTAACCCACTGACTTTTGTGCGTTGCCTTCCCGGGTGACTACTGTTTCACTCTTCTACCTCATTCACTTATGGTTGACCTGGAGCTCCTGGGTTAAGCTTCCCCACTGCTATTCAACCTTGGACCTTATTATTGTTCTACTCGTCTGACCTCCAATACACTAAATTCTAACAAGGTGATCTGAAAAAAATCACTCATTTTTTTTTTTTCTGTGTGGTTTCATGGCTTGTCTTTTTACTGCTCTTGGCTGATGTTCTTTTCTCCACTTCAGACCACCAAGTGCTCTGCTTTAGTTTGTCAATTTATAGTGCTGTCATGGTTTCAAATGCTGCGACCATTGTGTAGAATATACTCTCCTGACCTCTGAAGCAACTTTCTGTATTTCAATTGTTAACTCATTAGGGTTTGGAAGAACAGCTGAAAAGAGAAAAGCCTTTTTCCCACAATTGCTTCCAATGAGCTGCTTGAAGAGTCATCACAATCCAGGATTAAGAGAAATCAAGAGGATGCTGCTAAAAATTAGCTCCAGGTATTTTGCATTCTTGCCTAAAGGAAACAAAACCCCTGAATCCCAAATGATACTGATGCTCTTCTTTGTCATCTTGCCACTAAGATGCAAGAGAGTAGCATATTAATAAAGCTAGTAATGAAAAGATCATCTTCCAATTGGAATAAATCAAGTTTTCTCCAAAGTATGTCAAAATATAGGCAAAATATGTTCTTTAACATAATTTTTATAGTTCACTTCTTTTACTGTCCACATAAAATCCATTGATTGCACTAGCCCTTTGCCTTTGGATCCTGGGATTTGAAGTGACTTCTCTCAATCATGTTTTGCTAATAAATACTGCTTCAACTCTTCTGCTTTCAAAATACCTTGGGAAGAGAGAGGAAGAGGAACAGAGAAGTGAATGGAAGTAACACCAGATTTTATCCTGAAGTCAGCTCCCTCTGGAGACAGCAAGATCGTAGCCATAACCGTGTTTATTAAAAGAAAATATATATCCTTGCCTTCCTTCATTTCCATTTACGTGGAGAAATCATCTTGCTCGCTGAGCAAATAGAGAGGTGCTTCTGTCATTTAGGAACAGATTTATAGCATTAGCAAAAAGTTCATAATTTTCATACTCTGAATTTTCAGATTAATGCAAAACATCTTATTTCTGAGCTTTATCTCTGTAGCAAAGACTGAGCCACCAGTTTCAGAATGGTTAAAATAGGCTATAGATTTTACCATGTGCAATAATTGAGAGTGGTTCAGGATTTAACAGTCCTAAATAGGTTACATATGCAAAATTTTTTTCAAAGAAAATGATTTGAATGATTTTTCTATCTTTTCTCCAGCATCACAGTTATTTAGCTCTACCACAGATTTTTATATAAAGAGAAAAAAAATTACTTTGTGGATCTCATGAGAACTATGTTAGACCTTTAACAAAATACTTCATTTGGGGAGATTACTTGGTACAGCATTCTCCCAGTTAGCACTAATCACAGCTGCGTTATTTTTTGATAATACAAAATACTTAAATGCATCCTTTGTTTTTGTGTTAAAGAATCATAGTGAAAACAGATTGCATTCTTGTAGGTCTAGTCATCAAGGATTTCAGAGCACTTTGCAAATACTAATTTAAACTTCACAGTTTCCCAGAGGACAAGGATGACTTGGGTGTTTCTCTGCTGATTTAAATCAGCAGGATATGAGAATCATATTTTTCCTATCAATCCTATAAATACCCTTTTTACAGATGGGTAAATTGAGGTATTGGCCAGCAAGAGTCTTATCCAAAGCCACAGACTGGATCAGTACAAGCAATGCAATTGGTAACTGGTGTCTATTCTTCAGCCCTCTTAAGCACTTGCTAATTCTTTCATCATGTTTGACGATTTCATATTTAACAGTTTTGTTCAATGTAAGTCCACTTGCTTCAAATGACTCTGCTTCAAATTGCATATACTAAAAATATTAGCATAAGGTTTAAATAATTAAAAAAACAGAAGTTAGTGACTATTTTAATAGAATTAAAACACTGGTATAAAGTGGAAAGGGTATAACTATTGTGGAGATGATACTGCCTAAAAACAGTGGATGCATTTGGTTGCCTATGTCAAACACCATTAGACTTTTTACTTTAATAAAACAGTAAAGCCAATACTACACAGCAGCTTAAATCAATTTCCCTAGAATGATATTACAGCTGCCAGATCTTCCAAAGTTGTAGAATAATTCTTTTCTGAAGAGATAAGGAGCTCTCAAATCATATTGTTCCATTTAAAAAATGTATATTTGCATGGATGATAAAATATCAGAAAGCAATTTGTGTTAGTGTTTGTACAAGCATTTGCAAAAAAACCCCCCAAACTGTCTGATTGTGTTGCTTCTGCATCACTGTTTTTAACAGATGGTTTGCTATTACAACTGCCTTTACTTCAGCAAGACTTTATAACCTTGGAAGGTTTTGTTTGTTTGTTTGTTTGCTTTTTTGCTTGGAGTTGTAGTGCACCATTCGTATTTTAAAAGTTTATGTGGGTTACTTTATCAGTGCTCTGAATCTCAGTTAAATTCTGGTCTCTTATGGTGCTGGGATAGTAAATCTGTGCTTGATCTGGACCCAAACATATTTTGATTGTAAATAGAAAGTCTTCTTTTATGAGGATGTTCACTTCACAGCTTGAGCAGTGTAATTTTTATACAGGTCTCAGCAATCAATAAAAAAGCCACAGGAGGAATGATTTATCTTGTTGGTTACAGAGACTGTCACCGAGAGAAATTGTAAAAGATCAATTTACACAACCTGGTGTGAGAACGTTATTGATATAACACGGCTGATCAGTTTCTGGTGCTCTGTGGGCAGACGATGAGGAGAGAGCCCTGCCCTCGGATAGGGCCACTCACCAAGATCTTAATAGACTCGCTGGGCCATAAAATGGACACGAAGCCAATGAAGGGCAAGATTTTGCACGCTCATGGTACACTGGCTGGCCTGCAGGAAAATGGATTGGCTCAGCTCCGATTAGTTGGTTAAGCAGTGTCATGCAGCCTCCTTTTTTTTTGTGTGTGTTTTTTTGGTGTTTCTTTTTTTTTTTTTATTTTCCTCCCCCCACTGTGAGAACTGTTCTCTTGGAGGCTCACTGCCTTAATTACAAAGGGCCCTTTTAACTACAGGTCACAGGAGTTGGCTCACTTGACAGGAAATAAGGAAACAAGCTACCTTCCTGGAAGAAAAAAAAAAAAAGGAAAATCAAACTTCCACTCCTCAAATTAGTTAAATGAAGCTTATCAGCACTTGTTAGTAGATCCTTTGACAGTCTGTTAATTGCAGCTGGTACATTAAGTTATGTTATAACCAGCAGGACATATGATTAAAAAATAAATAAATCTACGGATATGCCACATGGCATGTGTTGGTGGAGAAAACAAAGTAAGAACAATGTTGATCTTTGCTGTAAATATCACAGCACAAAAGACATTTACAGGATATTTTCTTTCTTGTTCTGTAGAATTAAATTGTGTTCTAACAGAGTGGCTCCTTTGGATCAGGAAAGAACTTCTCTATGCAATAAGATTAGAAAGAGTCTCACTGTGTTTTCGTAATAAAAACCAACATTGACCACTCTGTAAATATAAGCAGACTGTACCTATGGATGTTATACATACAGCTTTGAACATACTTTTCCTGACATATACTCTCCATTATACTCTCCACTATATTCTTTTATTTACAGACAATAATTTCTCGCTGTTATTACTGGAGGGAAAGAAAAGAACATTAACAGCATTAAGAAACCCCACAGCAGTTGTTTCTCTTTTGTAGGAAGTGACTGTACTGTATAACTGCTAGCAAAATAAAGGATCCAAAGGCACATCAAGAGGAAAAAGCTGTTTTCATGTGTTTAACCTGTTAATTATAGTAATCTACACTACAGTGTAAGTATTGTAACCTGGAATGGGAAACGGGTGTTTGAAAGAATGAGCTGACTAAGACAAAAATGATTAAATCCACACTTTGAATGGACGATTTTCATATGTAATTTGAGCTACACATTCTTAAGTTGTTTCATTTTCACATTTCTCTACTCATCGGCACGTATCAAAGTGAAAGACTAGCTGAAATGAATGTTTTCGTACCTTCATCTGCTCAAGTATTTTAAATAGTTCTCAAAGGCTGAAAGATATGTTCTTCTGGACTTAAAACACATCATATGTGTTTTAAGACATGTTTTACACTTAATATGAATTCAGATTTTTCAATTCTAGACATCCCAACAGTATTACTTCTCTTTTATCTACAGAAGAACACATAAATGCAATGTAACTTTCATACTCTTCAATATTCAAAGTCCCTATTAATTATCATTGCCTTTCTATGTGATAGAACTAACCAAAAAGCCTCTCACTGTGTTCATGGTACATCTCAAGCACAGACAAATGTGTCACACAGACAAATGTGTCCCACGCTCCCCTCCAGTTCCGTCAGGTCTGAAAGTCAGATTCTTTACTCTGAAAATGAATTGGGTGCAGGTGCTGTCCCTCTTCCTATGCCTTCCTGTGTTCAGAAGAAAAAATAATAAAGGAAATATGACCTGAATAAAGAAATGGAGCTTGTGAGTCCCCGAGTAAGGGGTGGGTGGGGGAAGAGGATGGAGATGGCCAGATGGGCATGATGAGAGCTAGAAGGAGATGGGGCTAGGGGAAAAAAAAGGGCAGAAGGGAACTTGCTCCTAGTATGTTGTCCACATGCTGAAGTGACTTGATATTACTCTACACCCACATGTGCACACAAACTTCTGGACTGAGAGTAGTAGCCCAGTCCAGTTGTGGGGTTAGCTCCTTTCCACCTGCATAAAGGAGAAGCTCCCACCTCTGGGGATACACAATGAGATGCAAGGATGGCCACAGTGCCTGTTGCCCTTTTCCAGACCTCCCATCTTACTTATTCTTGATAGTTTCCAAGCCAAATTTGGTCATAAATAGATGTTTATGCCATGTTTTCAAGAGGGGGGTGGGCAGAGGAGAGGTTGTTTTCTCTCTGCAGTTGCCAGGACATCCACTGCCTCGGGCAGGCAGCCATCATTAGCCAGCCATGCTCCTCCACTGCCCTTCTAATAATGAACTTGGGCTCTTCCCAGCACTCAAACAAATGCCGTTCCCTGTGTCCGACACAGATGCTACCTGTGCAGAGCAAGCCTGGGCATGCTGCCACTGAACCGTCTCAAGTATTGGTGATCATCTCCCTTTCTGCTTTGATTCTTTTATACCTTTCTTTTTTCCTTTCTCTGCTTTCAGGACTGCTACTAAATGTACACCATGATCCCTGGCTCAAAGGTGGGCAATTCCAGTGACTATCGCCTCAAAGAGTGGCCACGCAGAATTGCAGAAAAACATGTTGAGGAAGCTCCTCACCACAATTTTCCCTGATTCATTGTAGGGGCAGCTGGTAACAACATCCTGTATTCAGGTCGTTAAAGCCTTTCTATTATAGAAAATCCCTGTGACCTTTTATTTTGAGAATCTCTCACATTTCTGTTGTTTGTAGAAGGTGTTTGATATTCAGCGAAGGAAATCCCCTTGGGCCAGAGAAGTGTCTTCTCTTTGTCCCATGAAATTCCATTTAGGATGCAAAGTGACGAAAATTGCCATTACCCTTCTCTTATTTTTATCTCTTGGGAAAACAGTGGTAGGCTCCAGACTGCAGGCTGGGCTCATACTGGCACTGCCAGCACCAAGAGACACACTGGACCAGCTGAAGCTAAGAAAATAGAAAGGTAAGTGAAGAAGAGAAAAAATCTGTGGTCTTACACTATAAAAAATTCCCAAGTGAGCAGCTTCCTTCCCAAACCATCCCCTAAAATCCTTAGCTTAAGGAGTAAGAGTAAGGTAAGCCAGACCAGGCTGCTTCTTGACGCTATTAAGACTCAAGATGTTTCCCTCATTCTCACACACACATAAACACACACAAAAGCAACACCAGATAATGTGCAGCTGTACAGTTAAAATTCTTGATAACTCTGGCAATAACATCCTGTACTGCAATGCAGAAGGTTCAAGATTCACACGTAACATGACGCTAGAAATTAGAAGGAGTATTGAAATAATTTACAGCAGAGTTAACTTTAAATTAAATTTCCAGAGGCTGCAATAGCTGCTACCTGGGAGTTAATAAATACCTCTGAACCCTAATTTATCCCCTTTTACATGAACCCGTTCTGGTGCAAATGAATGTTACATATGATCACACTGTATTTTCCAACTGACCCTGTCTAAATCAGTATTCAGGAGGGAAGTATTCAGGGGGTAAGAGGAGGCTAGCACATATAACTAGAATGCTGGTGTTTTAGGCTTAAATGCTTGATTTTACAGTCCAAGTAATTATTTTCACCTAGCTGTTAATAAACCTGGAGTCTCATATACTCTTACATTAAGAAATAACTTGTACTGTACTAAAATCAATCTTAGTTCATTCATGTATGTCACTCCTTGGTTAAAAGATTACAAGATTTAATAATTTGAGAGATCTACCTAGGATCCATGACAGCTGCACAATCATTAGAGTGGTTTGTGAATTCAGTCACTGACAGTGTTGCACACTCCTAATATTTTACTTCTTATACAAAGAGATCCTGCTCAGGACTTGACAGAAGAATGTTCCTTGTCCTGGAACGAAAAACTAGAACTTCTTCACTGTTTAATCATAGACCTATAATGCTCACTGTGCTCCGCTGTCAGTTTTATCCGAGACCCACAATCATCAGATTCTGGAGAGGACTACACCCAGATATCAGGAGAACCACATTCAGATTTTCATAACAGGAATTGGCCAAAAAAATAAATTTCTAGTTTAGAGGCATTTCACTCTTTAGCTTTATGCCAGTTCAGAGCTAAATAATATTTTGCTTTCAGAATTTCTCATTAAATAAGAATTCTGGGATTTTTTGAACCCTCACAGGGCCTTCTAAAATTAAATAAGCTTTCAGGAACCTGGCATCTGATGACTAAAGTTGACATGATTCTTGCTAGCTTCACTTCAGCTCACTTCAGAGTAACAGCAATTCAGAGACTCATGCACATATGCTAAAATGTTTTTAACTAATGTAGAAATCTTTACCTGTGCAAGAAAAAGGTCCTTATAGCTATATTTGAACAAATAGACTGGTTTCTTCAATCCTTTGCTATAGTGGTTTTCTGGGGAGATTAGTGGTAGTGCAAAAATATGAACTGAGTTTCTAAGGACTAGATGAATTTGTCAAAGATTTTGAGCTAAGATGGTCTTCTGCAGCATGGGGAGGCACCAAGCACTGCCTCAAACCTTACAGGAACACGTCTCCTCCTACTTAGTATTTGCTTCCAGCAGGTGAAGGGCTGTGAATGTGCTGCAAAGCCCCAGCCACACCAACGCTCAGCAGCATGGGCCAGCACTGTGTTAAACAGGTAAACTGAGGCTCTGGTGTTTACCCCACCTCTTGCTGCCAATTAACAAGACATAAAACCACGAGCACCAGGGCTGAGGCTCAGAAGCCACACTGCTTGGAGGATCACTCAGCCTCTGCAGATGTACATGGGCAGTAATCAATTTTAATAATTGCAGTAGATACCCTGACATCTGTATGACCACCCTCTTGGAAATTAAATGCAGGTATTAAGGTGTTAAAACCAGCTGAAATGAAGACATTACCAACTTGTGATACTCATAACACATACATGAATAGAAATGTCCCAGGTGGAATTTAGGATGAGCGTCTGTAACTACGATTCAAATCATCTCATCTGTTTTATTCCTCAAATGATTCCTTTTCCTATGGCAAATAGAGTTCCCAAGGCAAATTTGCATTCTGATGCAGCACGTGCACTCATGTTTACGTGTTAATTCTGTTGTGTGGTACCACTCAGGAGTTTGGGTGTGATTTACCTGACTGCAGGTAAACTTGTTTCAGGTGTTTACAAAAGGACAAAATGTACTATGCTGCAGAATTGTGGTCTTTTTTTCCAGCTAGAAGCCAAAGTTAATTAGGTGTAGAAGGTTGAATTTGCATTACCTCAAAACCAGGTTATTAGTATCCACCTGGGTGCTCTTTGAGGACTTATGTTTCACCAGGAATACACACAGTAAGGATGGTGATGGTATATGGTCTTGGTGCTGGTGATGTAACTCCTGGCAGCAAGTTCTGCTGCCAATGCAGATAAGTTATGGCATTTTTGTCCCCACGTGTCCTTGCTTGCAGCTTAAACACGTTTTTTGAAACTAACAGGTTTAAGTATCTTTTATTCAGAGATCTTGTTAGATTTTGACACTAACATTTATGCCTTTCTTATAAAAATGTTCTAAACTAGAGAACGTAGGCTTTCTAGTTGTATTGTTTGTTTTTGGGTTGGTCTTAATCTTGTTTTAAATTAATTTATCTGTGAAAAGAGTATTTTCCTAATGCACTTGACTACACACAGACAGAGTTTACAAGGTGCACGAAAAGTAAAATATCAAAGAGACTGGTTGAAATGATGTGCTTGTGAAATGTGTGCAATTATCTTCTATTAACTTATCTGGAATCCTGTGATGAGCAAACTGTGATTTTCAATGTGTCATTACATTGTTGCATCAATGGGTTGTTCAACAGCTCAATTTAAAAAATACTCAAGAAACAATCATTACAAGAGGTAATCCTTCCCTTTTGATTCAAGTAAATCTCTTCCAACGTTAGGCTGACATGACCATGGATCTCATGAGGTTTCAATGCTTTGTATTTGCTTTACAGTATTTACTGTTGATTTTGTTGTTGAGTGTTTTGTTTTTGATAAGACATCTTGAAGTCTGTTTTCTAATTATGTAGAGAAGCATGAAGGATAATTCTTCCATTTCAGATTTTTTGCTTTAAACTAGTGACACAATGGTGTTCTTCACACGCTGTCAAAACAAAGAGGTGATTTTGTCATTACAGTGTTGCAACATTTTTATCCTCTGGATGATTTTGCCTCTTCTGATGGGTATCCACCTGGAGTTACACCTTTCTAGCACTCAAAAGGTAGACCTGTTTTGTCATTATCATTTACAGTTAATAGAATTTATGTGGAAAATGGTCAGCAGTATTTCGGAGTTACCATATTACTGTGGCTTTCTTCTTTTGCTTCTCAATAGATGTGTCCCCTGGAAAATCTGTCTTACAGAAAAAAAAGATCAAGCATGTTAAGTATTTAAATGTACTCAGCTATTTCTATTCTTAACAGTACGACTTTCCTTCCTTTTTTCCTTTGTTTTTCACCTTTTAAAAAAAGGTTCTGTAAAATGGTTTCCATATTTCACCATGGTCAGACATTACCTACTTGAACTTGATGAGCCTTTGCCTCACATACATTCAGCAAGAATTACTTGTTGAAAAAAATAATTGTAAGCTTTTTTTTTCCCCAGTAGTGTATCTTTCTACTGCCTTGTGACTTGGGATTTTTTGCTGTTGGGCAATCAGTCTGTAGAAGTTTTAGGTTCTACATAAACTTACAAATATTTCAGTGTTCTTGCTTACATGGTGATTTTCTTTCTAGCTAATCACTCATGGTAACTGTGATGATTGCACTTTGCATATGCTGGCTCCTTTCTTTGTAACCAATGTAAATATCCAATTGTTTTGGCCAGAAACAGATTATATTTCAGTGTGTCAGATGATGAAAAGCATGAAGAGGCTTCTAGCAGGTGAATATGTGCTGGTGCACATGTGTGGGAAGATACTGCAAGCAATCGTTAGGGATGAGGAATTAGCCAACAGTAGTTTGTGTGATACAGTAGGTGGGAAGAATCAGCCTACTGAAGTATGAAAAAGGCAGTGGAAGGGGATCAGCCAGCAGTTTTCTAAGTGCTGAAGGTTCTGATAAGGTGGGTGGAAGAGAGAAGAATAAAAACAGGAGAAGAACTAAAAAAATAGAAGGGTGGGGATGAAGAGAAGAAAAAGAAAAAGACCCAAGGAATGAAAAAGAGCAGAAGTGAAGATACGACATGAACTGCCTGTAGTGTCATGCCATTGTCAAAGAAAAGACAGAATAAGGTGATCAGCTACATTTCTAGGAGACTGAGTGCAACTGGATGAAAACTTCAGGGCAAAGTGTACAACTAGATGGCTTTAAATAGTACATTTCAACAATGAAAGCATGCCTTTAGGTCAGAACATGTTTTAAGTTGTGAGACCGAGATAAATGATGAAAAGCAGCCTATGCTGATTTGGTGCAAATGGAACATCAGACATCAGGCAATAAGCATAAATAGAAATAAATGACAAAATAAAAATTAATTTTTAAAAAAAGAAGACATTTTCCAATGCAAAATGTCACATCTTTCCAAAACATTCCTTCATAAGGAGAACGCCATGGAATATTCCAGGGTGTCACCATTTGAACAGCTCCTCACTCTTTTCCCGTGTGAACGCTGAGTGCACAGTAAAGACTCAGTGAGGCCCAGTTCAGTCATCCAAGAGGACCAAGTGACCAAGAAGGTATGTGCTAAATGTGTTTATTTGGGAAGCTGGAACACAGAGGCTGTAAAATCACAGCCTAGCTTCCTGCATGTCATCTTTCTCGTCCAAGAAGACAATCCCTTTACAATATAAATTACCAAGGGTTGGCCTCCCCCTGTGGGTGCTAATGGGGTGTAGGTGCAACTGTTTGAAGAACAGCTCTAACATAATGAAATAATGCAGGTGTTTGAATTGCTACTCACAGAGGAACTGCACCTGCCAAGAATAGGCAGAGGTACATGAACACATAATTTGTGGCTGCACGAACGGATACCCGGTAGAGACCCTTTTAATAATTTACCACTGAGTCTGTGCAACAAAGTGTCTTACACTGGGAATAGCAACCAAGCATGAAATGGCAAAAAGAAATAACTGGCTGCTCAAGAAAGGCTAGGAGGATAGGAGGAAAACTATGCTTCCACCAATTTATACTGTGCATTCTTCATAAACTGTGTGTAAGGGGGATTGTCAGGGAGTTGTACAGTTTTCAAAAAATTCAGCTCATCTGTAATTTCAAAAGTGCCAATGCAACATTCACCATGAAATTCAGGAGCAGGAACTTGGCTTGTCAGAGCTGTCTACCACCCTGGTGTCTCTCTGTGCTCACCAGTGTATCCCAGGGAATCATACTTGGGTCGAACTGTCAGCAGGGGAAAGAGGCTGAATCATTGTAGAGGCTGTAAGAAAATACACATATTTCATCCTCTAGGTTGTTTGCTTTTATTCAGCCCAGGCTATCAGCAAAGAGAAGTTTGTTTTTGCTGAATGATGGCCATTCAGTAGTTTCTATGAAGTGTATCTGGTAGTCTCAGATGTGTGCATAGAAATGCCTGTGTACCACAAAGACCATGGGTGTAACTTCTTGGAGGTAACTCCTGAAGGGACCTGGAATGGCAGCAACCTCTTCAAATATGAGCAGGGATGCCTGCAGGTCTGAGGTTGAGGCAACACGATACGCCTTGTTGCCTGAGAGTATTTGCTTTATGCACAAATGGCTGCTTAAATATTCTACTATGGGGTGTTATTCTTTTTGTTTTCATAAGCGCTAAATATGTTTCTTCTCCCTCAGCTTTGTTCATTTTCCTTTTCTGAAACAACAGTGTGGTGAGGTTAGGTACATTTTGGCAATCCCAGTAGAATCAGTGCCCTCATTCATAAGCTGTGGTTGCCGTCCTGGGGACATGAGACTGACTTATATTTGTGGACATAAGGATCTGGTAACAGCGACTGAAGCAAAGTTTAAGAAATGAATTAAAAAAAAAAACCCAACCACAAAAAACTGATAGAGATTTTTTTTTATTTTGCTCCTGGCTTTGAAAGCAGAAGAATGAAATGGCTCCATTTGAAAACAAAAACTGCATAATGATGTTTCTATCTCAAAATAAATCTTATGTTAATAAGGACCACTGGTAGTGTAGTTAGAGAGGCCAAAAGATTCTAACCTCCATGGCTGGAAAAAAAAAAAAAAATTAAAACAACAAGAGATTTTAAAGTCCTTTTGGGAAAGAAAAGAGAAGAAGGAGCAGGAGGAGGAGGGGGAGAAACAAAAGAGAAACTCTGTCTTTCAGTTCCAATAGTTCTTGATGTTTAAAATCTCTGAAGTTTTCTTATGTGTTATGAAAAGCTACAAATTTATCTTTTGCCATTTTCCCAAGGGAAGCTGACCCAAATCCACCAGCAGCAGTTGAAAAGGTTTTTCCAAGCTTTATCAAATGGCCCCAACAGAGACCAGCTTAAAATTAAAAGCTTCCCCTACCAGAGGGAATATATGTGACTTTAATAACTGAAATGTGTTTTTACTTTCTATTACAGGGGTCAAAAGGTTTCTAAACAAACCAAATTTATCAATTATTTAGAGCTGATTTCTTCTGAAGTGGTATTTCTAAGATATTATTTGGTGGATAAATTCAATGTTCTAAGGCCAGCAGCAGCATTTTATTCATAACAAATTTCTCCTAAACTGAATTTGCTGGGGCAACTTAATTTCCACTATCGTGTTTGCACTGTAGAAATATCAACTGAAGTGTTATAGGGCCTAACTAGTGGGCTTTTCAAAGAGAAATTCCATATAAGCATGCTTATTCAGCACCACCCTGCTTGCCATTTATTGCTTAAGAAATGAACTGGTACATTGTGTCTGCAGTAGAATTTCTTTAGCTGTTGAAATATCCTTAAAAACCACAAGGCACTTTTAAAGTCAGGAAACAATATCTTAAACTACATTGTCACTCCTGCAGCAAAAGAAAATAAGATAACTGTCAGAAGTTTTGTTAAAGACGTTTTAAAATGCAAGACCCATACATGTGCAAACAGAGATGCACACGTTTTCTTGGGTTTCTCTGGAAAGCAAACACTTTATTTGGGTTGTTGCGGAAGGGAATTAACAGTAAATTTAGAAAGAGACCATTCTTAATGCCTAATAGGGTCCACTGACCATGTAAATACTCTGTTTGTTATACATTAGCTAAACATACATTGGGTTTCTGCCTAAAGTCTGCCATTTGGTGCAGGCAGAAGACGTTACGGAACAGTTCATAAATTCATGTGGAGCCTTGTTAAATGAAACCAACCATCCAAGAGCTGACATTTTGCCATCTTTAAAATCGCTGCCTCTCTTGCAGTAAAACTTTCAGTTTATTTATGCAAGCAAATATGAAGTAGTAACGAAATCAAGGTGTTATGGAGGTGGTTGTTGCTATTTTTTTTTTTTTTCCTCAGAGAAAGAATCTGACTATTAATAAACAAAAATGCCTTGAATAGATTCTCCTTATTTATACTTGGCAAAAAAATTTCTTCCTGAAAAATCACATTAAGGCATAGTGGAAGTATCAATCTGTGAACACTGAAAATGGTCTCTTTTTCTTATCAATATGTACTTTCAGAAATGGATTATTACTACAAATGAAGAACAAACAGGTGAAAGCTCTTCCTCTCTCTTCTGCCTCCCTTTGCCCCTGGGGCAAAAAAATTCTACTCAGGCATAAGGGATTGGCAAAAAAAGGATCAAAGTGAGCCAAATTTGATCAGGGCTTGGCTAATAAGGTGATGAGGAGCTTTTTACCTTCAGGGGACTGACTCTGCTTCTGTTTCATCTCTGTCTCAGATTGTTACTGGAGTTTACTGAAGTTTTGAGGAGGTTGTCAGGTGAGGGCTTGTGGTTTGCTCTGGGGACTTTGCGCCCCGGAAAGGCCACATTTAAATTTGAATTGGTGACACACTGAAATCGAGTATACTTCTGAGAACAAGGTGATAGCAAACTGATGAAGTGGGTAACATGAGTTTTGTGCCGTGGTCAGGCAGGAACTGGAAGGATATCATTCTGCCCCTACAGTAGCCACATGTCTGCATGACCTTCCCCTGCCCAAGGTTCAAAGGGAGTTGTATTAACAGTTCATTTTTGGCCCATTGCTGACAGTGATTGAAAGCCATGCTACAGTGGTTACTCAGTGGCTTGCATGAAATGAGCTGGTGGGCATCAAAATCACCATGCTGCTGTCTTTCATGCCTGCCAGATTTGTTTTCAAGCCTTGTTCTGTAGTGGCTTAGTTTTGCTGGGGTGTGTGTCACCAGAGAAACAAAGGAAGGAAACAGCAGGTATGGCTATGAAAATGTAAATGTGGTAATGAGGGCAGCCTGGCAGATTAGTATACAACCTAAGGTGGCTGAAAGGAGCATTCAAAGCTCTGGATGACTGTACAACTTCAGGTCACTCCCTGGATGTTTCAAGCTCCCTTCTGGAGCTAGGGTGAGAACAGTCGTTTGCATTTTTTTCTTCAGGTTCATGAGTGCCTTAGGCAATTTCGATGTCAGTATGAAAAAAAAATCAAATTGTGTGCTGGGAGGGG
>NW_008582201.1:110009-112564 GCF_000691845.1 Merops nubicus
TAATTAATTAGGAAATACACTTCCTCTCCTATCTCTTTATTCACCTTCCATTGCACCGTGTCAAATTAAACGTAGTTACAATGCAATTCTGATTAAAAAATGCTCTATAAAGACAACAGGATGCAGTAATAGCCAAACAATAACAAAAAATAAGGAGTTGCCTTCTGAAAATGGCAAATATTGAACTTTTAGAAAAGAAGGCAGGGGAAGCAAGATTTGTTGGAAGACATCATCTAGCTGAATATGCTTTTGCATTTCACTAGCTAGGTCTCTTACAGAATGCAGGACCCATCAGGCCCTGTTAAGAATTACCTGTTCTGGTTTTCATTCTGAGCTGTGGCTCAACCATCTAAAGGAGTGCTCCTCTTTTTCCAGTCAGAGCCAAGAAATTCTCAGGAAAAGTGAGATTTAGAAGATCAGAAGTCTTGAGTGGACAGCTAGGTCACTGAACATGTCTTTATCCTTTAGCTGGATTAACGTAAACCCTGAAACCTTAGAAACAGATCTCCAGAGCTGAGTTGAGAGGGGAGTTGAGAGGGGATATGTTTACCCTAAAAAGAAAGTTGTTTAAACCAAATTTTTACTTGATAAACTTGTCAGTCACCTTTTTTTTCCCCCTAAAACAAATGAAAAGGAAAATGTAGTAGAGTGGGAACACCTAGAAAAAGCAGATTCCCTAGAAGAAGTACTGAAACAACTATTCATAATTAATTATTGTGTTCGCCTAGATGCTGACGGGACACAAAACAAATGAAGTGGAAAAGCTGCTTCTCCTAGAACTAGGGTATGATATATCTTAATATTTAGGAAGGAGAAATCAGAAAATGGGAGGGCTGCAACAGAGTGAAGAGCTGACAAACACAGTCATGAATGAGAAAGGGCTATGATGAGGCAGGTGAGAAAACTGGCTGTGGGGTGGGGAGCTATGAGGCTTTCTGTAAGGTAAGAACTCCTGGTCAGGACTGGTACGAGACCCTTGACATCCAGAGGACAACCCACTATAAACCTTGCCCATTTATAACATGCCTTCACAAGCGTTGATGATAGAAGAACTGATATCACAAACAAATTTTCATAAATGTAAATACAGGCATATAAATAAAGGAAAAGCTGATTACAGAAAGAAACCTGATAGCTTTTGTTTGAGACTCAAGTTAAAGGGTATAAATAATTCCCATAGCATGATTGCACAATAAAGTAAAAAAACTCCTCAAGGAGAATGTTATATATTTCATTTATTATACATCACTCTTATGTTTACAACTGAAATACATCTTTCCTTGGGGACTGTACCATCATTTATTTTAAATCAATGTTTAAAATTAAATGGTAATCCTCAAGAGAGTGGAGACTCTTCAGTTACCAGCCCTTCCAATTGGAAATCTTTCTTTCATGTTTCTATTTAATACTCAATCCAGGGGTTGAAATTAATTAAAAGATATCCTTTAATTTTTTGATTATTGGCTTCAAAGTTGGGGTTTTTTTTTTTTTTTTTTTTTTTGTTTTGTTTGCTTGCTTGGGTTTTCTTTTTTTTTTTTCTTTTTTTTTTCATTTTACATTTTCTTTGTTTGGGGTTTCCATTTATTTTTTTTAGTGTGGGGCATTATAATAACTTCATCTTTTAGCAGCATATCCAATCTGTTATTAAATGTACAAAGTGCATTATCTCCTGACCAATAATAAAAGGAGAATGACCTGTTGGGGGCAAATGATAGGTTCTCACTTAGGAACAGTCACCTGATGTGCAACTAGTGCATTTATAGTGTTCGATTGCTGTTTCCTGCTATCAAAATCAAATATAAGGGAAAACTGTTAACAGGATGCAGTGTTTAAGGTGATTCAATGACTTCTTTTGGTGCTTATCAGGACGGGGCTTCACCACATGGTATTCCATCACCATTTCACTTGTGGAAGGAACTTTTTCTCAAGCTCACCATAGACACTGAATACTACACTGTGGAGGAATGCAGTCACAGTCTGCAGAGGTCAGATCTGGCCTACATATGGATCCAGGAAATCTGCACCAGAAATGTTTGTCATCTATTCATTCATGTTTTCATTTCCTATTAGCATCCTGACCCTTGATAACATGCTTGACCTGCTGTTTTACTTGCATGAGCTACATAGGAGGCGTGTAGGACTTAAGCATCTAGAACTAACAATACAATGTATTTCATCACCTTCACAGAAGATTTCAAAAAGAAAAAAAGAAATTAGACTCTCGGCTGATGAAAATATATTCCAAATCAATGGACCTATAAAGCCCAAAGTCTATTATGTCCATGTTCTAGATCATTTCAGCTTTGACGCTTCCACAGGCAGTGGTCTGTAGAGAAATAGCTCTGAAGTACTAATAACCCTGAACTCAGCTTCCTGCTGCCCTGCTCTTATGCATTCATGAGGTCTTACTGTCATTCAAGGGGTCCACAAGGACACTCATCTCTGATTGCAGAAGTAGGGATTTACTGAATACTGTTTGTACAGGATTAGTAAAAATGCAGACCCCGCCGCTCAAATATAGATTTAAACCCTGCCCCAGAGCTCTCCACTGAGAG
>NW_008582202.1:0-68318 GCF_000691845.1 Merops nubicus
CCTTAGTAAAGGGATTTAGGGAGTAGAGTGGAAGAGAATTTGAATTTGAGGCAATAATTTCTATCACACTTCCATGACAAATTATATGACTCCTTCACTCAACTCATGCAAGTGCTTTGGCACTTACAAAAATTGCCTTACAAAAAATATAGGCACAGAATCATCCAATCATCCAGGCTGGATCTGAGGTCAATCAAAAAGGACCTCAGATCTCATTCAGTCCATCCTCCTGCTCAGAGCAAAGTGAACACTGAATTCAGACCAGACTGCTGAATTCAGACCTGCTGTTTGGCCCAGTCACACTTGGTAAAAATCTAAGAACAGAGATTCATGGGTGGATGGATGGAGAGTTGAGTGGTAGTGTCAGAGTCCAGAAGTCAGTTAAGACTGAAAGAAGGGGACTGGTTAATCCACAGAGCAGATGACAGAGGGAGAATGTCGCTGCGTTGGGAATGACATGTAAAGTAGGTCTTGCCTTGGAGCACACACCTAAACCAGGTAGCATCTCAAGGTCCCTGCAAATTCTTTTTCCTATGACTCAGTGAACACTGCATAAACAATTATCAGCTTCCAGTCTGGTGCAGAATTTATCTTTATTCCACATAACACTTCCTTTTGCAGAAGAGTTACAAGAAGTGTCACGTATGGCAGAAGCTGTTGGAAAATTGCATTTTTAAAAGCTATTCTAACATTTTCACAGAGTTTTCAGGCTTCACACAGGAAGACCTTTTGTACCTCTCCACCTACACATTAACACAATTCAGGCTGCATGTGAACAGTGTTTATGGAGAAACCATAACTGAGACCAGACCATAACTGAGGTTTGCTGAAGAAGATCACTCCCAGGCTTCATCTGGGCTCACGCTATCTGAGATGTGGTGATATTCCTTCACCAGAATGTATGCACTGATTTTACTCTCCTAGTTAAAAGCTGCTCTGTCCTGGCTCCCTTTGTAGACAACAGAGAGAAATGCTGACTTGCTGCTGCCTGTGCAAGGTTCCAAGGGAGACTAATTGTTTTAATTAGATTTTTTTATTAATAACTGAAGTTAGGCAGCTTGAACATTTCTCTGTTGATCTAAGTGCATGCTGGATCCC
Organism: Merops nubicus; assembly: GCF_000691845.1. Lineage (NCBI taxonomy): Eukaryota > Metazoa > Chordata > Aves > Coraciiformes > Meropidae > Merops > Merops nubicus. The sequence continues at coordinate 1,099 of NW_008582202.1, forward strand.
TTGCTTCTGTTTTATCAAGACTGAATCCTGCATCTTTTTGGTTCCACCTCCCTCACTTTTACCTAGAGCTTTTTCTCTACATTACATGATTCAGCCTCTGTACTTCAGATATGCCAGTTACAAAAATTCTTTTTTCCCCCTGAACTTTAACTTCTTGTTTGTCAGCCAGCATGGGGATCTAGATAATTGATGAACTCATTTTTGATAGTTACTGCAGACTGAAACCTTGGGACTGTGCAGTCTGTATGAGCGCTTCCCAAAAAATTTGAGTTGGAGCACTGGTCCTGGTCTCTTCTCCCTTTCCTTCCCCTTTCACCTCCTCCACTTTATTCTTCCTTTAAGCACACTCTGAGTTGACATTCAGTCTACTTGGGTAAGAAGCTGAAGTTCCCTCAGCTGTAAAGAATGAAACTCAGTGACCATTCAACATGTTCCTCCTTTCTTATGCAAATTATCTTTGTATGGATCAGGAAGTGCCCTGACAGATACAGGAATCAGACATACAGATGAAAAGAGATCGTTATCGGATCTATGCTCTTGACTTAGATAAATAAGCATTGGACATGATGCTCCACTCATTAAAGTGTCTTCTTCAGGAGATGGCTGACAGTTCATTAAATAAGATGAAATGTTATTATTTAAACTCAAGACTGATCAGACTGGGTGGAAAATTCATCCACTGTATTCATAACTTCCTGCATTGACAAGCAAGTTCTAGCAAATATTCCTCTCAAGTGGCTGACATGCATAGAAATCAAGATCCTGCTGTAACTGCTAAGTGGGTAAGTCCACTCATTTAAGTGGTAGAGTTCTCTGCTTGGGCACTTGATTTCAAATATTTATCCCCCATTACCACAGATGACTGGTACTGCAGCTTGTAGCTCAACTTGTTCAGAGATGTCCTTGCTCAATGTGTATTCACCAAGCTAAGCTAGTCCCAAGCTCCAGTCATGCAGCTTCCCATTTTCTTCACCCAAATACTCATGTTTTCCAGGCTCTTTGCCCCTCCCTCCCATGCCCATTATCTCTGCCCATTTGTGGTCAGTGTGAACTGCCCTGCAGTTTGCCCACAGACTCAGTAGGACTCGGTGGTAACTAGCAACACCATACAGTGCCAACCTCAAATGGCCATCTGTATTTATGTGACTTCATCTTATGCCCCAAATTCAGCTTTGCAACTTCCTCTCTGCAGAGGCCCTGTATCAGATACAGGGTCATTCATCTTCAGGACAAGTGTCTATTGATCAGCTGTTATCCAATTTACAACAGGCATGTAACACAATCTGAAATCAGTGGGCTCTAGAGGGAATTCAGTGTGAGACCAAGGAAAGCACCTTCTATAAACTCTTCAGTACAAGCAGAAAGTCCATTAGTTGCTGCTGGAGCTTTACAACAGAATCCCCAGCTTCATGTACAGAGACAATGTGAGATCAACTGACCATTGCCAGAAAAAAAACCCTCTTGCTGCCATGCCCACCTGCAGGGAGGCATGAAGGTTTCTGACCATGTTTTGACAGTAAAAAAGGAAGAGTTCATGCTTAAGAAACTTTACAGAGAGGGTCCACTAATGCCTCCTAAACTCTCTGTAATATGCAAGGGTTATACCTTTTTTTTTCCCCCCTGAACACAAAGAGCAAATATCTACTTTCATGGAGAGTGACCTTTACATTGCACTAGAAGAATGAAAGAACAAGGCAAGAATAGAGGCAGATCTTTGTGAAAGGGAATCCACACAATGCCTGCGCTGACTCTCAAGGCTGGTGTTGGACTGAGCCCAGAGAGGTTACTTGTCTCCACTGACAGCAGAGCTCTTCAGAGAAGGTGTACTGCCTGCAAAACAGAGGTGTGCTGACGACAGGGCTCAGTGACAGCCGGAGAGCCACCTGGGTACTTTTCAATAAGCCTATTATTCTTTGGAACAGTCCATTTCTTTGAATTCAGAAATGTTCGCAGCAAAGGCTCAGTTTTTAAAAATCCTATTATTTTTTTTTTTTAAAGACAAGTTGCAATCATTTTTAAGTTTTCTTTTTTTCCCAGGTTGAAATGTGTTTTCTTACAGCATTTCCATTGATTAAAAATAAGCTAAAATACCAACGTGAGCAGAAAGAACAGGACACAAGAAATGTTTCTATTTCCCTAATCAGAATGTATCTTTGTAAAAAACTAAGACTTTAAAGTTTTCATCTAGGTATTTTCCCTTGGAGAAGAAGATCTGATCTGTGCAGCTCGAAATCTATGCTGTTTCTTGTAGTAATTTTGCAGGACATGAACACTGATGTTATGGGTAAAGTAACTCTATTTTGCACCTTCCTCTGATTTCCTTTTTCCCCTTTGATGTTCACCTCCTCCTAGAACATTTTCACTGATAGCATTCTCAGGCTGAATGCAACCTGACTCACAGCTCATGCCAATTGCTCTGACATTGTCAGAACTAAGTCAGTTTACACCAGCTGAGGAATTTGATTATGTAGTAGTAGTATCAGTTCTCTGCCTCCTCCTTCAAGATTTCTGGCATGGGTGAAGGCTTTGAATGAAAGCTGGCTCCCTCCCCCCCTGAAAAAAAAAAAAATAGTATCAGTTCTCTGCCTCCTCCTTCAAGATTTCTGGCATGGGTGAAGGCTTTGAAGGAAAGCTGGCACCCTCCTCCCCCCGAAAAAAAAAGAAATAGCAAAATAGCAACTGAATTAACTCCTGTATTGGTTAAAAAGATGAAAAGAGGGGAAAAAAAGCTGAAAATAGTGGATATCCTTTGTTATTCAGGATGCTAAAGAAGTGAACTTGTATCCCTTCTAGACCATATTCTCCTTCATGCTAGGATGCAGAACAGAAAGGATGATGTAGAACTTGGTAACCCTCCTCCCTTGTACACCAAGTCCCAAAAGTCACAATGGCAAACAAATAATTGACTACATTTGTGGCAACCTCTCTCAAACCTGCTTGTGACCAGCAAGGATCAGAGTTGTAAAAGACAGAGAAAAAGCCCCTAAAACAGGGCAGGGGGCTCAGAGTGTCACTATCTGGATGCTTCATGGATGTAGGTTATATCAGGTCACTGATGTACCAAAATAACTACAGACTCATCTTTGCTGGAGGTTCCTGAAAGGGAAACAGTGGCACTTGTAGAGGAAAAGCAGCATCCTTAACAGATGAGCAGAGTAGGGAGAAGGAACCAATTTCTTCCAGAGGAACAGGAGATAGCAGGACCCTGGTCCCAGACAGGCTGTATCTGGGCTAGCAGAATAAAAAGAAAGAGGCTTGTTGGCAATTTGCAGATGAGGAGGAAATAGTGACACGAACCCTCCAGTGTGAAGGCACGATGGGATTTCTTTCCATCACATAACCCTCAGCTGCCCCTTTGTGCCCTGAGCCTGTTCTTAGGGATAACCCCTCTCCTTTCCTATCTCCAGCTCTTGATAGAAAAGATGCAAGTTGGCCCCAAAGTCCGACAGCAAGCTGGTAAACCAGAGTACATCCAGAAAAGGCCTCTAAACCCAGCTCCACACTTACTTGTCTGTGCTGAGCATTCCTAAAGCTGCCTCTTCCATTCTCACATCACCACCTCAATGTTCCTCCAGCATCTTCTACTCTTCCAGCAATGGTTTTATTCTCACAACACCCCCACCCCCATTATCCCACCCATCTTTACAACAGCTGGAAACCCTCATCTCACAGAACCTCCCTGATGTGGCCAGGCCTGGCTGAGGGCACACAAAACCAGCCCCAGCTCAGCACACACTACCACACCCCCAACATTTCTCAGGGGCAAAATCAAATTTAGCACCATTCTCCCCTGGGCTGTGCTTTCCCACATTACAACTCAATTTACTGTTCCAGATGTACAGAGGCAACTGCCCAAGGGCTGCACTGACACTGGTCCCCATTTAAGAATAAATCTTTTAAAACTCACCCACTTGAGCCCCTACACGGCGTTGCACTGACGTGTCTGCTGGAATAGCAGCTTGCAGCATGGAAAAAAGCAACAATTGGCTGGAGAAGGGCAGGATCCTCTCAAGCTGCCTTTGCTGCCAGGGAAATCATGATGCAGAGCCATTCTTTGCCTCGTGTTTTGCTTGTCTTGTTTACCTCTGGGCAAGGGCTGTGTTTATAAAAAAACAGATAATTGGCACATGTTAGATACACGTAAACCAAAAATGACAGTTAAAGGGGAATGAGAAAGTGGATTAGAAATTTGTACCCAGATCTGCACTCATTCCAAACCCAGCAGTGGATTCAGGGATCTGGCTTCAGTTTTCTTTGTGCATTTGTTCATTCACCTTTTTATGTGTTTTGCTTCCTTTGAGCTGATAAATACAGACACAGATATGAAAGATAGGACTCTTCCCAAATTTCAGGATATCACTTTGGCTTTTTGATCCAGAACCCATCTGAACCCAAGCAAATGGATTTATTTTTTTTAAAAAAAATTGTCATAACTATGTCAAAAAATACACAACCCCCCCCAAACTAATAGTGCTGTCCTTTTACCTTTTGAAAGCACAGGGCTGTAAATAGGTCTGATTCGAGGCCTAACGAGTGACAAGAGTCACAAACAGTGATAATATCTTCTATTAAAGCAACGGATATTGTCAGAAAGAACTTTAGCATACCTCATTTTCTTTGAGACTCACATCATCACAACAACAACATGTTTGGCATGTACACTAACTCGGGGGCTCTGAGCCCCCACTGGGTACTACAGGCACAAACCCATTAACACAATATCCTGGACACAGGGAAAAAATTGCCAGGGGTAGCAGAGGGGGAGGTTTTTATTTGTCTTTCTGTTGTGGTCTTCAAATTGAATCTGACACACAATATCCAGATTATCTGCACAGCATGAAAACAAAGAAAGTGTTTTTTCTTTTTTTTTTTTTAAGAATGCAGAGGTGTGTACTGATGTCTTGAGGGCTGAGAGTGTTTCAAACAGCTATTACCATAAATTTGCCCTAAAATACCCAAAGCTGGCAGCCATGCAGTTACCTGATCTCTCTTCCCCAGTTTACAGCCCAAGCACACCGATGTGGACACTTCAAGCTCCTCACTGGACTGAGCCATTCTGTGCTTGGGGAAGTGTTACTGTGGTGTCTGGAGAGGAGGTTTTGTTACTTTGTTTGCACATTGATCCGTGCCTGAAAGAGAGAGAACTCCAGATTCAGCTTTTAATCAAGGGAGAGAACTAAAGTCTGATGTTTGGATCCAAATATTTGAAGTGTGAACCTTGGAGATGTGGGGGAGTGTGGAGTAGAGAGGAGGATACATCCAAACCTACTTTGCCTTGTGGATTTCAGCCACGTGCTCTTTTATTAGTCAATTGAGAAATTTCAGGCAAACCTTTCTGAGGAACCACCTTTTAGAAGCTTGCAAAGCTTCACAGCCATCAGTGAAACGTGTCTGAGTCTCCTCCCTCCAGCAGAGGCCAGAGGGGTGCACACAGTCCCATTCAGCATGCAGGAGGAGAAACCTGCCTGCAAACCCACTTCTTGCTGGAGAAACGCAGACTTGTTCCCCCAATAACTCCACATGAGGGTGATAAAGGGGTTGTTGTTTGAGGACCCACTATGTCTCCTTGAATCCTTCATCCCAAAGATGTTTTACTTTTATTTGGAAGGTGGATTTTATTTTGGAAGCAAGGAACCTTCATCCTGTGTGTGGAGGTGCCCCTCCATAGCACATCTGCACTGCAGGGGTGTTAAATGCACACACACACTGGGACATAGGCAGCAGCCTAGTCTGTGATGGTTCTCCACTCTCAACAGTGAAGGCTGGATATGACCTGGGTCATGTGGCAGCACATTATACTCAGTTTTTACTGGTGTAAACTCTTTCTCAGAGGAGAGGGCAAGCTCCAGCCCCTTGTCTATTAACAGTCCTGAGCAAAGCCTCTAATACAGCCAGACAGGATAATCCTCCACACCGTTAGGAACCATGCATTAAAGACACATGCCAACTTCTCCTATACCTTGATACTGGCAGAGCTCTCGAATCCCTGTCACCCACCAGGATGTATTCTATCCATACTAAGTAATTTCACAGCCCGCAAATTACAGGCATACCCTGCGTATCTTCATCTCATTAGAGAAGGTTAATTTAAGCAGACAATCAACAAAAATACAGAAAACTAGTTTGGAAAGAGGATTTCGCTGTGTCTCTGGCAGACAATGAATTCACAACCCCAACATCTGCCACCACTAGAGAGAAAATGCTGGAGGAAAAAAAAGGGAAGGAAAAAAAAAAAAGAAAGAAACAAACTCATTGCTATTTCCTCTGATGAATGGTGAATTTCCAATTAGCATTTTAATTACTCAAGCCAGACTTTCAGCTGGTTTGATGATCACAAGAAACTCCATAAGCAACAAGTCATCTTGGTCTGACAACATTTACTGGAGTAATGCATTACACACTTATTTGGGTTAGTCCTTGTTTCTCTCCTGGAAAAACCCCACAGGATGAATTGCCCTTGTGTTTTTATTTATAGTTTTACATACATCCTTGTTCTACCCAAGAAAATCCTACAATGAGACCGTTCTACCTGTGCCTGTGAGTACAAACAGTGTGGCTTCTAAGAAATACCCTGACAGGCTCCACGTCATCTTCAGGCAGATCCTGAAGACAAATCCTTCAATAGGACCCTACACATAGGAACTCACATCACTTCTCTGAGCAAATCCTGCAGCAAATCCATCCCATACCTTTTCAGACACTTTCTCTGTGTCCTTCACCTGAGCTAATCCTCCAGCAAACCTGTCCCAGGGGACTGATGGATGGGCCCCACTCTGCAGAAGGTCTGGTGATGATAACTCAGCCACGTTGGTTTTTTGCAGAACAGAAAAAAAAAGGAAACAAACCAAACAAAAAAACCAATAAGGCATTCTTTAAAGTGCCTGTGCAGCATTAGAAAATGTTGTGTCCTCTGGGGAAGGAGGGTGAGCAGGGTTACAGAAATCCTTACAAATGAGGATTGCTGCTCTTTGACTGCCCTGATACTTCTGCACCACAGTAACATGTTTGAGTTCCACATGGGACCAGCTCCCAACACAAGCTGGGATTTCAGGAAGCTAAGGAGTTTCATTGCTAATGGAGATGTTAGCAAAGACTGCTCCTGTAATTAGAGGCACTGGCTTATACACCTCATGCCTTGCCTGGAGGGGAAAAGCCAGAAGGTGGAACTCAGCTTTGAACCCATAACTCAGTGCTGAGGATCCATAACTATTTGAATGAATGAGGAACTGACATAAGCAAAGATCAATAATAAGTTTCAAGGACTCAGAAAGGTCTGAGACTTAGCTCTAAGACTCTAGCCCAAATCTGCAGATCAACCATTTTTTCTAATTCTTTAATTCCAACAGATCTGAAGATGCCTATAGCTGAGAACTGGGCCCTTGTAGCCCATCACTCTTCACTTTGTTAGCCCACTTCATTAATTTTTTCCTCCCATTTTGGTTTGCTGTGTTTTTTTTTTTTTTCCCCTGGAAAGACTTAATTTTCTCTCAATTTTTAATGCCATTTCTCAGTTTTATGAAGGCATTAGATGTCCACTATCCAGCAGCCTTCTGTGCTGTAAAGCTATCTGTGCATCATGGATATATATACATTACCCATGCACACTTAACCCCCTCTCCCCAGCAGTAATCATAAAATACCAGAACCAAATCTGTTTACTTGGAAAAAAAAAATACATATGGGACAATCATTTATTCAGAGTAAAGAAAACAAATAACCCAGCCCAGCAGTGCCCATTTCATTAACTGGACAAATGTGTTGGGTTTTTTTTAAGTTCATGGCAGTCTGATGAATGATCTCTACCTTGTCAGAAGGTCCCTTCAGATAGAGTTACAAATGAAACAGAAGGAAAAGGCTGGGAAGAAAAGCAGACTTGTGGTTACTAAATGAGTAGGTCTGGCTGGGACCTTTGGTTTCTGTGTTGCTGTTCTACAAAGAGCATGCACTGTTGCCAAGCGTGTGCCCAAACACTGGTGTGGGATGGACATTAGTCCTCTGTACTCTTCTGAGGTTTTAATTTCTTCTTTAAAGTGATCTTGACAAATAAATCTTTTGCTTCAGTTCTTTCTTTCCACATCCTACTCATCCTTTTGTCCTAAGGATGTCTAGACCAATTCCCTTCTTGAAATTTATGTTATTTTCCCTTCAAAAGTCTAAACGTGGGCACTACTCAGTCACTTGGAGAAGCTCTGCCAGCATCAGGAGCAGAGTCGTGCAAATGCCACGATGCCTAATGAAATGAGAAACCAAATGATACAATTTTTCTCTACCTCACCTTTCCCTGTGCCTCCTTCCAATTCCACCCCTTGTCCATCCCTCTCTCCATCGCATCCTTCTCACCAACAGTTTGGTAGGGTTTCACCAAAGCAGGCAAGCAGAACACTTCACTTTCAATCCCTGAGAAAGGCCAGGGCACAGAGGAGTTTATTATATCATAAATTAGAAGATGAAAAGCTAATACATTTTATACATTTGTCAGAGAGAGAGAGAGAGAAGAGAAGAAAACTTTGCTGCCAGGTTGCTCGTAGCAAATCTGTCACGTTGGAGGGAGGCTGGTGAAATAGAAGTATTTAGAGACAGAGTGAGCCCTGGTGCAGAATAGCAAAGCTTGCTGCTGGATGCTGCAGGGCTGTATCAGGAGCCAAGATAAAGTTCTCAAGCCAAACTGCACACAGGCACACTGTGAGCACCTCAGCTCTTCTTGTGTGGGGCTAAAACCATGCAAAGCAGAGCTGTGGCAGAGCTGCGACTGCTGCGAGCTCTTCAGAGTGCACGTCTGAACTCGGGGGACTCTCCTGGTGTTTACATTGTAAGTCTGAATTTATCTGGTTTTGCATTGCAGGAGGAAAGGGAAACAAGTCAGATCCCAGATAGGATAATAGAGAAGAATTTCTGGGGAATCTGTTCTACCTGCCAGGTACACAGCCCTCTGGCTTTCTTGCTCTGTGCTCATTCCAGGTGAATGGTCCCATTTTAGCTGAGTTTTTCTCCAGTCCCACTTGCATTGCATTTCTGCTGCCTGAAGGATGGAGCTGCCTGGCACATCCAGTGATGATGGCTTTCATATCTCTCCTTCCACAATTCAAGTCAGGAAGGCATTTCCCAGGCATAATCTCCCTTGAAATAGTCAGCAAGCCAGACTTAATTAAGATAAAGAACAGAAAAAAAGCAACCATAATTAAAACTTAAGAATTGCCTGCATGGATGAGAAAGTAAGAGGAGCTAGGTGCTGGAAGGAGCATTGTGTCTGAAGTTGGCATTCACCCACAGCCAGGTTTTTTATCCAGAAGGATGTAACATGGAAGATGGCAGGGGCATCTGACAACAGTTTGGCTGAAATTGGACACAAATGACCTTAGCTGATGCTTGCTCCAGTCTGAGCAGTCTCTCATGCAGCTGCTGAGCTGGTTAGCGAAATGCAGCAGCTGCTGCTTTGGTTATTTCAGCTTTCACCCTCCCCAGCCCTCAGCACACAGCTGGAGGCAGGCCTGTGAGACTTTTGGGAACATTTATGTCTGTAGGGGTAGATGTGCACTTGAACACAGCACTGACAGAAGGGCAGATCGTAACAAGAACAATGATGGAAATCCATCTAACCCACTATCCTGTCCTGACGTCAGCCAAAAGCTAAGAGCAGCACAGGAAGAAGGTGGGTATACACTGATTCTTCCTCTGAATGCTCTCCCAGCCTCTGGAAAACCATGTGGCAGCAGCTGCCTGAGATGCTTGCACTTGTCAGTTCATCATCGACCCTTTTTCCTTGACTCCTACTCAGATATTGGTGCAGAAGTCACTGTATGAACAGTGTTCAGATCTATGCTACTGACACCCAGATCTCTTTGTTTCAAAGCAGTCTCATTTTCAGAGAAGAATTTAGCTCTCTCTACCCTTCAGACTCCTTCCTTTGCTCCCCTTCCCCAGCCCCTTCACTCCACGTGGGAGAATGAGCATGGAGCAGACACCAGACCCCACAGCCATGGAGAGGAGCTGGACTGGTCTGCTGAGCCATGTGTCACCATGGCTTAGGTCCATCCACCTCCAGAGCTCTGCTTGACTCCCAGCATTTTCTCCCATCCTACTAGCCAGGGTGGTTTATTCAGGCACTCACAGAAGCTGTCAGACAAAACACTCCAGATTAATTCCACTCTCCTCCTCTCTGTTTTTAGAAACTTTTAATTAGTCCCCAACTCAGCACCATTATTAGTATTTGTTATTAAGTATTAAAACTGCTCACCCCCAGTTCCCTCTCCCTCTGCTTCCCTCTTCCAGCCCTTTGTTTTAATTGTTATATTTTTTCATCAGTGATCAGCCAAGCTTCCCTAATGATCTAGACTCATTTAAAGGGTTTATAACTCCGGCACAAAACTCCAATAAAAAAGCGGCAGACTTGCTGGGAACCTCCTGGGGCTATTCAGCAGCCAGGAACACAAACTCATTTACCACTTGCCTGTTCCCCCCTTTATTTAGTCACCATTACCCACTCTGTCAAAATACCCTCTCCTCTGCACACAAAGAAATCCCTCACTTCTCCTTTTCCACATCTTCTTCCACTCCCTCTCAATTCTTTTTCCCTGAGGATCAAGACAAGAAATCTGGACAAAGCCTTGATGAGGCACGTGGTGAAGTTAACAGCAAATAGACTAAAACCCCAGTTTCTCCCACTCTTCCCCTTGCCAATGCCAGAATTCCCATCCCCTCCCAAGAGAAAAAAATATAAAGCTATGTAGTGAGACTGAGGAAAGAAATGCTCTGACTGTATTTCTCTGAGTATATTTAGCAGTAGCAGGTTACTCCCTTAGAGATTTTAAAAGCCCTTTTTACAAATCTGCAACTCAGCATCGTCTTTTCCTCATTGCTTTTTTCAGCTTGGAAGAGGTGTAGATTTACACCCCAGACAAAGGGCTGTTTTTCAGACCCTTGGTGTCTTGGCCCAGCTTCCCATTAAGTACAGATGTTGCCTCCAAACCTGTCTTTAGCCTTGTGCACAGTCAGCAGTAGATTCATGGGGATCCAAACAGGAACAGGAGAGCAAGCAGTTCTCCATGGCCACAGGAACACTCATGCCAGGGTCCAATTTGGCCTACTGGGCTTCTTGCTCGTGCCTTGGGCACTGGACAGTTAGCTGGTTTTAGGGGAAAGCCAGGAGGACACGTTTTTCCTCCAGTAATCTCCTTGTACCAAGCTTTTTGAGGGAAATCTCACAAAAGCTATTCCTTCTGTGTGCACATACAAAACCCTTCTGAAGTGGAAGGAAGGGAGTGTGAATGGTGAAAAGGAAAGCAGGGAAGCGAGGCAGATGTGGAAGAAGATGGTCTGCACAGGGTGGATTTATGTCACCTGCCTTCAGGCATCTGCTACCTAGATGCTGACAACCAAGCTAGTCCCTTGGGGCTACTCACTGCAAGTGCAATTGGGGAAAATAAGCACTTTTAACACCCTGGTTATCCTGCCCTTGTAACCCAGTGGAATTTTGACCCTTTTACAGTGAAAACCCAGTTTTTTTCCAGCTGATACATTTCCCAAAACCTTCAATTTTGAAATTGTGGAGCAAAGGATGGCACTGAATGGTCTTGCTTTGAAGTCACTATTACTCCCAGAAATGCTCCTGACAACATTACTGTCAACTGCAGTGACCATCTGAGTCACGATTGTATTGATACAATCTACAAGCAGCCTTTTGTTCTCACTTGAAAGGGGCTCAGCTGAAAGGCCCATCAATGTGTTCAAGTCATCTTCAAAAAGCTGGAATCATTTGGTGGGAATAAACAGTTGGAGCCCTTCATTTAGTCATCTCAAAAGGACAGTTTCCCAAAGAACTTCAGTGCTATCCTCCCTAATGTGCCTGCTGGACTCCTCCGAGAGATGATTTCTGGAGCTGGTTGAGCTTCTTTGACACATTTCTCATCAGAAGTTTGGCTTTCGGGGAGAGATATAAATAGCAAAACAAAACAAAGCAACCCACCACCATAGTCGATGAAAGGTGGAAAAAATCATAATATTTTTGGGGTGTTTAAGCAATAGTAACACGTTTTCAACTTGGGCTGGAAGTGCAGTACACTAAGTAGCATCTGTGGAGGATGCCTGCAATTAGAGAACTGGTTGGTGATACAAAGCTGTCTTCTCCTTGTTTCCAGCTGCTACATTTAATTAAAAGAAAGCTAAACAATCCATTACATTAAATTACTTTCTGAACATTACTTTTCCACACAGGCGATTGCAATGGTTGCCACAGGGATGTTATCTGACCACAGATTGGAAAGGAGATAACAACACTCAAAATTATTCCATTCCTGTTTGAAATATCACCCAGACGACCTGGCCAGGAGTCCCTCCCCACTGTGTGAGGAACTACAAAAACTGCTGGGGATTTATCAGGCACATGAGGGGCATTAATGAACTGTAACCCCAACCTCACCTCTTTTGTTCCTGCATCGTGATACAGAATGATATCAAACCACTGTAATGTCCAGGCAACCAAAGGGGCTTCTTTCATGTTACCTCTTTCTACCCTCAGTCACCTTCACCACTGAACCTGCAGCCAATAAAATCACACCATGAGATAGTCTCTACCTCAGTTGCTTCCTGAGAGTTTCTCATTGGGACCAAGCAGTCCACATATCTCGTTTCAGCTTCTAACCGAAGAAAGGTTCCGTTGACATTGGAAACCAATGCACCAAAGATATCTTGAAATATCACATGGAAACAGAATTTGTAGAAAAATTCCTTTTCCCTATGGGAATATTGTTTTCCTTTCAATTCTTGTTTGGAGAAGGACAGAAAAGATTTGGGGTCTTCCTCAATTCCTTAGCAGAGCACAAACACTCCATTGAACCTCTAACCCATCAGGCCATGGAGCAGACTTTGCCTCCTGGAGAGGAGCTGCAGTTTTTCCCTAGGAACAAAGCCAGTGTCCAGACTCTAGCAGGGCAGGAGGAGATGGTGGTTAAAGTCCTTCTCTGAGTGTCGTTGTGCACTGCAGGCAAGTCACCATCTGGCAACGCTGCCATTTTTAGAACGTCCAGTTCTCAAAGCAACTACCAAAGCATGAGTGGCTTGTGGCAAAACCAACCTGGATTGACTTCATGAGAAAAACTGAACAAAACCAACATACTGGCTGAACTCTTCTTCCTCTGTTCCTGCTATGCCTTTATTTTCTGCATTTTCCCTCTGAGAAAATTGTTGCCAAGTGGCTGTTCTGAACATGGTTGAGTGCAGACTGTTAAAGGAGAGACAGGCTCCTGCTTCTGCCTTGACTATTTTTGCTTTATTCTCCATCTCAGACAAAAACATTCCCAGGGTAAGTATCTGTTTACTGTTTGTTCATAATGCATTATGGTATGAAATTTTCTTCTCTCATTTACAGTGCGTGCACCTCATCCTGTGATGACCTCACAGCAGCAACACAGACCTTTATGACCACAAAGCTCCAGTACTATCATTCTTTCCTTTAGCTGGCCCTCCAGAAACGAAACGCCATTGGCTTTGGTTTGTTCAGTACACAGCAGGAAATACGTTCACTGGTTGGAACCAGTGTGGTAGATTCACTCTGCCTCACATTTCCTCCAGTTGAAGGAAATATAAACTGGACTGGATTTTCAGTTAGCAACATCCTCTTAACCCAAGCAGCATTAGCTAAGTCACTCAGCGATCATCCAGACAAGTACCTTACTCAAACACCAGACATCATCTGAATTATCCCATCCACTCTCAGAATTAGAAGACATAGGGAGTACAAGACAGGATTCACAGATTATGTTGGTGGCCATGAGAGAGGGGGCATTATCAGAGGAAGAAGAAGGAACTCAAGTCGTGTCTACACCTCATCATGGTCACAGTGAACACCAAACTTTTGGTTTTACAAGAAAAAAGTATTACTAAGCAAGCACCCACATGAGAAGAATTCAGTTTCTCCTATCTCATGTTTTCATACAAAGTACCTAATTCTGCAACTTTATGGAGACCATATGAAAACCATACCTAACACTGTGGGGGACTTCTTTACAAAAGAACCAGAAAGAGACCCAAATTGTAGTAGGTCAACCATGTTAACATCTGGGTTTTTTTTTTGTTTGTTTTATTTTTCTCCCTGCTCATTTTTAGCTACCACCTGCACCCCACCCCCCAGCAATCACAGCTGTTCCTCCTCAAAGTTTTCAGCCTTTCCTTAAATCTCAATGGTCATCATACTTGTCTGTATTTGTACGTGTGTTTCCCCGACAGCATCGGGCAAAGACAGAGTGAAAAGAATGACAGTTTTTAAGCCCTGCAGTCAGGTCCTCAGTGTTCTCAGCATCTGACTCTAGCCTGCAGAGGTGTGAATCAAAGTCTGGTTTCCCATGTGGTCACGCCAGATGGTTGGCTCAAACCCCATCATTTCTTTACAGCAAAACTCACTAGACACAGACAGTAACCATAAGATCCATTGGAAACTTGAATCTTGTATAATTTAGACTGCCAACACCCATGCAAGATACTTCACCCTTCTACTTATGTCAGCTCTTCAAGGATGGTTTCTTTGCTGAATATGTCCTGAAACATTTCAAGGCAATAGTAAAAATACTTACAGTTAGCCCACATCTTCTCATTCTAAGAGATCTTGTTGTTACTCCTGAACTTTGATTGTCAAATTACATTCAAGGATCATTTTGCATTCCTTAAAAGGTAGTACTGCTTCCAAGGAATGCTTGAAAACAGCTACACAGGATAACAGACCACACACTAATACTATTTCATTGTCAGTGGCCTTATTGCAGCATGTTCTGGAATTTGTCAGAGGTGGAGGTCTCTGACGATGACACTTTGCACAATTTACAAAAGAATTCAGAACTCTTGGTAAGTTTCTGCCAGGTGGAATTGTGGAGGGAACACTGGAGGTAACATTACTCAGAAAAGCAAATAAAAATCTAGGAAGGAAGGTGCTGAAAACAATCCTATGCTTGGAAAACCTGGCACTATATATTTACTGACCACAAGAGGTCAGGACATCAGTTTTCCATTGCATCTTAAAAGCAGCGTCTCTAAGAGCCTGGACCCAGACTACTATTTTAGGTGTGATTGTTCATTCAGCAAATTTCATCTTTAAACATTCTTCAACAGCATCTGTATATGTTTTTTTTTCAGCAGCAGGTGTTACAGTAGGAGCAACAGTCCTCCTTCCTCTGCACTTGATTCTAGCAGTGTAATAGTTAGGTGTGTCTGTCTTCACGCTCTAGGTCTTGCTCCTCACTTTGAAGGCATACAACAGTATTATGTTGGTTACTAAAAGCCACAATCAACACTTCCACCTCCTTGGCCCAGTGAGACTCATTCTTCATTAAGAGCAAACCACGCAGGTGACAAAGCTCAGGTGTGACCCAAAGTTGTGGAGTTTGCTCTAGAGGAAGTGTTGAGCATCACACGTCTCTTTTTCTCCCTTCCAAATGCACTTCCCCAGCATGAATAAAGGTCAGTGTATGAGACAGCAAATGTGTTACATATTCCAACCACAAATTAAGACATGTCTGTGCAAATGCCTGTGCAAAACTGTCTATGATAGGTCTACGATAGGGAGACAGAGGAAAAACAAGCTGTATAAAATAGTAATATATTTATATATCCATATATAACTATAGGAGCTATATAAAATCCTACACACCTGTCCTCTGACAACCACTTTCTGCAGCACTTTTTTCCTAATGTGCTTTTTCTAGAGAGTGTCCTGGCCAGGCACTAACTGGGCTTGACCCAGTTTGGTGTATGAAAACAGAAGAGATTACAGCCTGCAACCTTAGGAGATGAATTTTTCATATGCAGGCTTGTTTCACTGGAAGACTCAGCCTTGGTTCCCATCTCTGGTTGCAGCATGTCCCCTTTAGCAGGTCCTGCTTTGTGAAATTGCATTTCTTTGTTTACTCTGCATGGTGCCAAGAAATTACTTTTTTCTTTTTTTTTTCTCCTGTTTTTTTAAAAGTGAAAGTTATTAAGCTGCTTCTAGTATAATACCTCTAAATGCCGAGTCCGTGAGAGGGAATTTTAACTTGGTTAATCTGACATAAATGAAAAACTATTCGAGGCTTGAGATGACTGTAAAGTTTAGTGTCATGGCTTTTCCAGTAGGAAAAAAAAAAAAAAAGGTTCTCAGCAAAATTTCATTTGAACACTTGAAGTTATTTATTTCCTTTAAAGTAAAGTGTTGGGCATGTTTTAAAGACACAGTAGCAACTGAGCTAACTGCTCAGTGTTGGGGGATACATGAGGCAGAAAGGAGAGTAGGAGGAATGGACAATGTTCTCTTTACTGAAGCAGGACAGTGGTTATCTGTGTGTATGAGATCCTGCATGCTTACTTGTGGAAATGTCATTCTCTTAAAAGCTAAATTTCACCTGAGAAGACTACCATCATTTCTAGTGACTTTTTCCTGCAGAAGAAAATGGGAAGGAGAAGGTGAGTGTGATACAAAGACCTCCGTTGTTTGAGATCATTCCTTTACTTGTTCGAAACGATTCCATGTGAATTAAATACATCTTGAGGATGCTCCTCATCCTAGAACTCTTTTCCACTTTTTATTTGTACGTCTGGAGGCAAAAGGAAAGAGGCTCTGCCAGAATTAAGCTATGCCAGTGCTCAGAGATGTGGCCCCAGGACAACAATAGGCAAGTGGATAAGCTTCAATGTCCAGGGAGACAACTGACCAGGAGATTTGATGACCGCTTTCAGAACCATGCTGTGATCTGGTGGAGTCTCAGCACTACCTTCTCCTTGAAGGAACAAGTCGGGGAGTGTGAGTTTGTGTGTTTGTTTTCACTTAGAATCATAGAATCATTTAGGTTGGAAGGGACCTCCAAGATCATCAAGTCCAACCATTGAGCCATTAGGGCTCTAAAGTCCTCTGCTAAAACAGATCAGAATCTGTCAGGGTTGGAAGGGACCACAAGGATCCCCCAGTTCCAACCCCTCTGCCATGAGCAGGGACACCTCCCACTAGATCAGGCTGCCCAGAGCCTCATCCAGTCTGGCCTTAAAGACCCCCAGGGATGGGGCCTCAACCACCTCCCTGGGCAACCCATTCCAGGGTCTCACCACTCTCATGGTGAAGAACTTCCTCACATCCAGCCTGAATCTGCCCACTTCCAGCTTTGCCCCATTCCCCCTAGTCCCGTCGTTACTCAATATCCTAAAGTAGGCCCCCTTACTTCTCAGCAGCAGTGAGGACAAATGGGCTGAAGCTTCCCTCTACTTTTTGCTTCAACAGTTGTGTACCAGGTTTTCCACAACTGAACTGAAACCTGTGATTCATAATCAGTTTCGTTTGCGAAATGTTCTTCTAATTGATCAGATGGAGACCAATTTCAGTGCGGGAAACTCAACCCTGAGAAAATTAATTACCCGCCAGGCTAAACCCATTTCCTTTGGCCCAAGTACAGCTTATTGTATGTTACTGAGAGATGACTAGCTGTCGAGAGAAAGGCAATGCTATAATTCTTTCTAGGACACGCTACATTGGAAGCAGATAAAGTGCTGTTGGCTGAGGGCATGGGCTATGCAGAGTGGGGAGCTAGCACAGGCAGAGGGGTAAAAGGACAGTAAATACATGGCAAAAGGCTCAGAGAGAGTACAGATAACAGAAAGTCAAAAATATAGCAATTTTCAAACCCCAGAGTCTCTCAGGGATTAGTCACTACAGAGTTTGCCTTCAGGGACAAGGGGTTTTAACATTCACCGTGTGTATTGGGTTCTCATTTTACACCTGTGAGATATGGAGGAATGTCACAGACCCTGGGCAACAGGCATCAGAGGAGAGAGAGTTTTTTGCTGCGGTGCTCTGGTAATGAGGCTGGTGCACTTAGCAAGTCTCCACAGCCTCCAGGCAGGAAGGTTTAGAATAAATGCTGTAACTGAGCAGAAAACATCAGGGAGTAAAAGTAGGCTCTCTTTCCTCCTTTAGGCTGAAGACATGCAGAAGATTCAGGGACTCAGGGGTGGCTCCCAAGGAATGGGAATGAGAGCGTTGCACACCGATGCTGCAGAGCCCATCCAGTCTCACTACGTGGAAATTGCTGCTCACACGGCTGGCTGCCATTCCCTTCAGTTCCCAGGGCTCCTGACATTAGGATACCAAACTCAAAGCCCTCCAAGACAGGAGGTGTTACAGATTTTTTAATTAAAGTCAATTGGCTAATGAAAGTAGCAGGAGTACGTTCCTGCTCTACGGATGGATAAATTAAAGCTCACAGCAAAGATGACAGACATGGAGACTGTGAGGGGAGCAGATTTTAGATGGAAATTCTAATGACTGCCATCTTTAAGCTAATGACATCCTGCCCACACGACTCTGCCAGCTTCGAGGCTAGGAAAATAACTGCAGAAGGAACATGGATCTTCTCATCTATAGACTGGGGCTTCAAGAGAAAAAAACATTAGTGTTACAGGATACTCCAGCCTGCAATCCCCTGACAGTAAGAGCCAGCTACTCCTCAGCTGCTCCAGGTTAATAGAAATACTTCCTTGGCCAGACCCCGGCACAAAACAAAATAGGATTTATAGCCAGTGTAAAGCTAATCAAAGAAAAAGGACAAAGGTTTATCAGCAGCCAGAACTTTTCAGAAGCAAAGAAGTTAGTGATGTCTGAGTCAACAATGTTCTCTTGCTTCAGAGAGCCCTCGATGCAGATTGCTTGGGGAATTCCTTACCTTGATGAAAAGTTTTAACCCTTTGACTTTTGAAAGGACAGGATTTAGATTCAAGCGTATTTTGTGGAAAACCTCAAATTCAAACAAAATAATCTCTCTGTTGCTGCTAGCCTTTTATCAGCAGCTGTGTGGATGTGCTCAGGAGCTCTGTGTGTATGCAACATACTTAAGAAACAAAGATGGTGTAGGATGACCTCTCCAAATGTAGGTGTTAGGCTTCTTTAAAGCCTTGGGGTTCAAGGATCACAAAGCTGGGTTAAGGCTCCTTGCCTGCTTTCCTTCTCCAGCCACCTTTTTCTTGCTCCAAGAAAGATGATATAACTGACAATCAAGCTCAGTGTATTTCTCAGAGGAAAATACAACTCTGCAGCAATTCCTAACGGTACACTGTGGAATTTTCTTCTAAAGACAGGATGTTCCTTTTCACATAAGCTGCATCAGAGACCTCTATTCCCCAAACCTCAAATGCTTCAGGGCTTCATTTCCCTAGCAGGTCAGCTGGGAGCAAATGATAAGCTGCTATGGAAGAGGGGTGGAAACCTATATGTGAGTAGTGAAGAGGTATGGAAATAAACACGTAGCAAAGAAAACTGACGAAGTTTCCATCAAATTAATAAGATCGAGATCATAGCTATTCTATTTAAGACCTCCTATTTTGGCTGGGACACAGGCAAAGTGTCATATAACTGAAAATCAAAGTGGATGGAAACTGATCCATTGATGTTTATGGCTGCTGTTAGTTTTTGATAGATTCTGATTGTCTACTAAGTAAACACCACACAGTCTACCTCTTAAACTAGATTTCACAGCTCTTTGAATCTCTTGTGGCTGGCATATTTTTTTAGGGTTTTTATAACCTTGTTAGTGGCATTTTAGTTACAGGTACAACAGGAGTACTCCAAAAGTCAGAGCTCTCTGAATTGAACAACCATTTTTGAAGGAGGTAAATCCCATTTCCATCACGGCTGTGAACCCCTTCTTTTATAGGCAACTTTGTGTGTCTATGCAGGTACAAAAACACTCAAAAAAATATTGGTGAGTTATGTCAGTTTAGTATCCATCAGTTATGATAACATAACAGAATTGGTGTCCACACTTAGAGCCTCATCTTTTCTATTTTTCAGTTGGAAACAAAAAGAAAAAAATAAAACCCTTTTTTATGCTTTCTTCAAAAAGATAAAGGTATTTTCTAAGTTCACATTAATTTTAGCATCCAAAAAAAGACTGATAAAAGATCAACATGCACTTACTGAAAAGAAATTCAGGAGAACAGTTTGAGGTGAACAGTGACTCTTCTGGAGAACGTTGCTGCTCCATGTGCAGCTCACCTGGCCATTCATCCAGTGCCCACTGAGGGGGAAAGGAGATGAGCTATTACTCCATTACAGTCTGGAATTTATAATTCATACAATGCCAACGAAATAATGATAAATGACTGAACTGCTCACAAAGGCCATTCTTCACACTTTAGCCCATTAAAAAAAAAAAAAAATCTCTTTTTTTTTCCTGAACTTTCTCTTATTGACTCCCCTCCTTGCCTTCGCCTGCCTTGCAGCCACTTGGCAGAGATGCTCTAAAGAAACAGAAAACAGTTCTGAAAAACTTAAATCTCCCTCTCTGACCACAGGGACATCCCAGCATGTGTGTACGTCTGAATGTATGGATGGAACCAGCTATCAGTATCACCTCTACCACCTGATCTGAAGATAACCCATGGTCGTGGTCTTGTCCTATGATTTGTCTGCACTTTAGTTTCCTCCTTTTCTCATGGGACAAGATGAGCAGGAGTGAGGAAGGGTAACTGTATAATAAATCACTTCTTGGCTGGTTTAGTCAGTCGTTTGGCCCATGTGAGATGAGAGAAGCATGTGAGAAACATGAGGCTCTTGCATACACATTGTTCTTTTGGGACCACAGAAACAAACCACTACACTCTGTATCCTTAGGCTGGATGGGAAAGATTTTCAGCTCCTGGTAATTCACCTGCTGCCAATTCACCTGGCCCTGCATGGGCAACAGTTGTTCTTTATCCCTGGGAAAGGCAAGCAGCAGATGAGCAACTGCAGGAAACAGGAGCTGGTAAAGAAATTGCACCTTGAAGAGCCACAGCTCTGTTGTTAGATTGATCGTGAGTGGTAGCAGTATCAGTCATCCCTTGCTCTGAGCTGTAGTACAGGAGTAATCTAAACCTGAAGAAAAACTTGTAAAGATCATAGCACACAGATGGATGGATAGATGGTTAGATATATCATAAGCCAAAAGAACAGTTTAAAATTACATTTCTGTTTGCAACCTCATTTTCCAAAGTCCTGAGTGTTCATTTCAGTAGAACATGCTGTGGGAGCAGTCCTCTGGGGAATCAGTCTAGAGGCAGGTGTCTGCACTTAGAGACCTTTTTTTATTTTGCAAATCTTAGTTATGTATATTTGGAAAGGTGAAAAAGCACCAACCAAGGATGTTTTCTAAAGGTCGAACTTTTCTTTTTGCTGGAGCTTTCCCCCTCTGCTTGCTTTTATTTCCTGGTACTCCCTAAGGACAAACTGAAACTCCATAGCTCTGAGCAGATCCTTTGTCCTGTTTAATCATTGTCAGCAGCCCAAAAAATGAGATAATGGTGACCATCTTGGGGACTCCAAGACCCTGATTGTTCAGAAAGGTCAAAGAAAAACTAGGTTTCTAATCTTTGGAAAAGAAGAGATTAGCAGGCAGCCTTGCTGAGATCTTGAGGGGGATGGGGGGGAAGAAAAAAAAAAAAAAAAAGGAAAAAAGAGAAGAAAGGTGATATAAGGCTATTTGGCTTTGACTTGACACAAGGAGCTAGGAACCATGAAACAAAGCCATAACACTGAAAAGAAAGCAGGGGGGAAATTCCTCTGCAGAATACACAAACAGCAAGGGGAACAACTGGGAAGAAATATAAGAAGACATGAACTATAGGGAAATAATATTCTGGGATAAAACTAGTCAGGGTGCTCTTTATTGGTCCAAAGTTCAAGGCTGCCAGCCTTCACCTCAGAATTCCTAGAGGAGACCAGTATTGTAACTGTCGTGGATGAAAACAGGAATCAAAAGGATGGGAAAAAGGGGTAGGATTTCTCCCCCATTAGCCTATACAAGTTAAAGTTGATTGACAGGTCTCATCTAGTTGCCTGGGCTTCCTCTGTAGTCCATAGAGGAATCATCACCCGTGAAAGGCAATTCCACCCATCATAAAAGAAGTGACTAAATGCAGAGGGAAGGCATGAATCAACTCTAGAGGTGCTCATGTGTCTTCCCTGGTTAAAGGGAAAAAGAACAAAACCAAACAGGGGATAAATTCAGGATAGAGAGTTAATTCCACTTCTCCCAAGTGAGAAAAGTCCCACCCGAGAGCCTCTGCTGGAGGCTTCTCCTTCTGGCTGGAGCAGATGCTGGAAGAACAAAAGGTCCTTTTCCATGGTCTCATATCATGCCATCTGTTATGGAAGGACCAGAAAATGTAGAAGCAGAAATCAAATGTGAAAGGCTGTGTCATACACACCACACAATCACCTTGTCCAGCTCTATAATTGTCCCTGTAACGATGAACCCAACTGATAAAGAAATATGTTAAGGATTGTGATTCCTGTTCCAGTTTTGAGGACATTCTGGCAGCAAAAAGAAGCATTTGGGGCCAAAGACTTAGAACATTCATGCCTAGATTTCAAACATTTAAGCTTTTAAGTTATTTTATGCTGGAAGTTTAGTTTGGACACGTGTTTAGTAGCTGCTAGAATCAGTCAGAATCTCCAAACCTTTGGAAATGTTCCTAGTGCAAGAAATTACCAATTTCCATATTTTTGTTGCTCTTGATGTTTTTGACACTCAGGAACAAACTGTCTTCATTTAAATGAGATGAGAAAAGTATCTCCTACAAATTACACCATTTCTTTTCCCCATTATATTTTTCTGCATCTCCTGGCAGTGCTGCTACAAAACCAACAGCAAACGGTCGAGTGGAACAGCAAAGACAATAACTTTAATGGAAAGAAATTGGGAACTGGAAGATGACAAAGATTGCATTAGGGGGAAAAAAAAAAAGTGAAATAATATTTAATTTCCCTGGTCATAAATAATATGTCCACCCACATTACGAGCACATCAGAGATGACAGGAAAAACAGTCAGTGACATGAGAAAATATCATTATTTCTTCATTAAATGTTTTATATATTTGTAAGAGGCGAAAAAAATTAAAAAGCACCCTGACAAGCAAAACTAGAACAGCTGAAGGGCCATTGGAGAAATGAATCAGGACTCTATCAGCGTGCAGATGCGTAAATCAAAAGGAAAGAAAAAATCTGCCACAGCCAAAACTTTGACTATTGTTAGAACGAGGTTCCACTTCAGAAAGGGAGTGGAGCTGCTGCTGGTGGACACCATTCAACAGTTGATATTCACTGTATGTTCACTTCAGGGCTGCCTTTCTACGTGAAGCAAGGGGCTGTGGTCTGCTCAGTGTTTTGTGTGGCGATGGCTGGGCAGAGAGGATTCTTGTACAGCAGCTGCTGTGCCACGATGCCTTGCAGAGTGCACCAAGCCAAACACTGAACTAGAGGCACTGGATCTTTTTTTTTGTGTTAGTTGCTCAAGGAAGCTACTGGAAATTTAGGAAAGTCATGGAGGCTGTGGCTGGAAACTTAAAAGTAGGGTTAGGGCCCAGCAGGTGAATGCCAAGGGCGTTGGAGGTCCGGCTGAACTGTCCTGTTTGCAAAGGGATTTACATTCTTTGCATGTTACTATTCTCAATAGGTTTCAGTTTCTTGCACACACTATTGTCCACCCTCTATGGAACCCACAAGTGCCAACAGTGGGGCAGTGAGAGCAAAAAAAGCTCCATATGAAACATGACCTTTAGGGGAAAGGGGATATACACTCCTGCATGTTTTTTCTGGTGTTTCTTCACTACACTCCGGGACAGAAACCCTCAGTGAGAACCCAACACCAAAATGCTGATTGTTTCTGTCTCTCTTAATGATCCATCCTCTTCTTCCCTCTCCAGCCCTGATGACCAGAACACATCCATTCAGAGAAACATTACCACGGTCATTTCTGCTCCAAGACACACAGCATCACTCAGCAGCAAGGAGTCAAGGTCACGACACCCCCAAACGCCCCACGCGGAGGCTCATCGCTTCTGGTCTCTGTGCTGCTGAGAACCTCCCTCCTCACACATACTAATGGCACCATTACTGCTCCCCTCCAGATTGCCTAACAGATGCTCTTGATAAATACTGAAGCAGCTGAAATTCTGCAGGAAATGAAGCGCGGCTGCCCGACTGCCACGCTTGCTGGTGAAGGATAGGAGACACTTACAAGGTCTTTGGGATGGGTGTTGCACGAGCGAAGGTATTTGGTCCTTTCACCAGGAAGGAATGGTCTAGAGTTGGGTGACAGAATGGCTCTGAATGGTATGAATTGTATAAATTATCAACTCCCAGGTTACTTGCAAGGGTAGGTTCTCCTAGAGGGAATATCATGAACCGTGCCAGGTTCTAGGGCTCCCAGCTGCATCTGTGCAAGTAATGAATTCATTGGAAGCTAACAAACACAGAATTTACAGTTTGAATAAATATACACAGTGTGTGTATGTGTGCGTGTATATATATTTGGATATGTATGTGTTTGTATTTTAATTTTACTGTTCTCTAATGCATTCGTGAAGAAAAAGTGAAAACGAACCATCTGGGGGACAAAAGTTTGTTGCAACCTGTTTTAGCTACACAAAGACATTTTCCAGGTGTTCTTTCTACTGACATTAAGTGATGGATAGATTGAAGTGTTACAACTTTCCCTCCCCTTTTGACTTGCAAAATGCAATAGCCCTGTGAAAACTATACTTCATCAAGAGAAAAGGTTTGTTTAAAACAATGTCCCTCTCAGAAAACTTCTGCTGCCTCCAGAACCACCTTAGAAGATACAAAAGGCTGAATGACTGCAAAGATGTTACTTGTATGAAATGGAGGACACTTCTCTTCTTTTGTTATTCCCCTTCCATCTTTTTCTTTTCTTTGTCTCTGTCCTGTCTTCACTGCTAGGCTAATTTAGTCTTCATAGTTTTCCACCAACTTTATATACTTCTTTCAACAACATGTCTAACATCTCTCCTATGCAGTTTCTCTCCCAACACATCTGCACTTCTCCTCCATACCTTGTTTCATAGAATCACAGGATGCTGGGGGTTGGAAGGGACCCTCAGAGATCATCTTGTCCATCTCCCTTGCTACAGTAGGGCCACCCACAGCAGGGTGCCCAGGGTCACATCCAGGCAGGTTTGGAATCTCTCCAGAGAAGAAGACTCCACAACCTCTCTGGGCAGCTGCTCCAGGCTTGGGCACCCACACAGGAAAGAAATCTGTGCCCGTTGCCCCTTGTCCTGTCACTGGGCACC
Organism: Merops nubicus; assembly: GCF_000691845.1. Taxonomy (NCBI): domain Eukaryota; kingdom Metazoa; phylum Chordata; class Aves; order Coraciiformes; family Meropidae; genus Merops; species Merops nubicus. The sequence goes on from NW_008582202.1 coordinate 26,175, forward strand.
ACTGAAAAGAGACTGGCCCCATTCTTTTGACCCCTTTATATGTTGATAAGCACTGAGAAGATCCCCCATCAGTCTTCTCCAGGCTAAAGAACCCCAGGGCTCTCAGCCTTTCCTCATGAGAGAGACAATTCCATCTCCTCAGCATCTTCATAGCCTCCACTGGACTCTCTTCAGTAGTTCCCTCTCTCCTGAACTGGAGAGCCCAGAACTGGACCCAATACTCCAGATGTGGCTTCACTAGGACAGAGTCTAGGAGGAAGAGAACTTCCCTTGACCTGCTGGTCACAATACACTCCAGAGGTATTTCTTACCTCCCTGGACCCATCTGATCTCCCTGTTGGCAAACCTGAGACAGCACACCGTGAGAGCAGCGAGGGAGAGGCTGCTGGAGCTATCAGCTCTCCAGCAGTGAGAGAATGAGGTGTGCAAGGGTGTCTGCACCACCTGAGCGTGGCTGGTGGCTGGGGAGAAAATGGAGCTGTCGGGAGGGTGGAGAGGGGTCTTGCAGAGATGGAGAGGCAGTGGGTAATGGAATGGAAATAGGAGAGGTGAGAGAAAATGAGATGGAAAAAATGAGATGTACGACACAGAGGAATTTAGCTGAAATGAGATTGTCATCGAGTCTGCCAGAGGAGGGGGGTTAGATGGGGAAAAACAAACCTGCCACCATAATTCCTTTGTCGTCACCAGCAGCGTCTCTTCCAGAGTGTGCACCCCCACACCTCTACTCCAGACACGTCTCCTCCCCTTCTCTCAGCAATTCAGCTAAGATTCTGTCTTTTGTCTTTTCAGTTTCCTATTCCACTTCATCTGCTCTCTTTCAACTCATATGTTCCACTTGCACCCACTTTCTGCTGTGGGTGACATGATCACAGAGCTGAATAGTGGCAATAGAAGAGAACAAGGATGCTGCAGACGTGAGTGGGTGTTGTGTATAAATATACATAATGCATCTGCATACCTACAGACTATGGGGATGAAAATCCTCTGGACTGGAACAAGACCCAGCCCTGATGTGACCACAGCCCTGTTTTGTCCCTTCCTGCCATACCGTGGCTTATACCTACACGTCTACTTTTTGAGTACAGGAGATTTTTACTGAGTATACCAAGAATAGGAAGGGAAAAAGAAGAATGATGGAGTGCTAAAGAGAACAAGGTAAGAAGGATGGTGAATATTTTGAGAAGGGAAAGGATGAGTTGATGGGGTAGTAGCTGTAGTTACAAAAGTGAACTTCCATTTTTACAGGGAATTGCTCTTCTGAATTGGAAGCAGCAGCCTAGGCTCTCAAATCTTCCCAGAGAAGAGAAATTGTGTAAAAAAAAATAAATTATATTGAGACAACAAAAATGCAATAATGCGAAACACTCTATGCTACTACAAGCTATTTAAAATTAATGCCTTAATGTGATATAAAATCCATACAAATTAGATTGGAAAAAAAATATGTGGAAACCAAGTGTTTTTCTGTTCTCAAAACAAAACATTTTGTCATTACCAAAATGAAATAGGAAGCCAAAACAATTCATTTTAACTATTCTTCATCAAACATTTCATTGCAATTGACTTGTTGCTGTGAAATCTTGTAAAAAAAAAAGACCCTTCAGCTTCCAAAAGCAAATTGCTCAGGTTAATAACAGTTAAACAATGGAGAAAAAAAATACAGTTTTCAGAACCCCCTTGGCTATCCAAAAATGAGTAAAAGGGAACAAGCACTGCAGTTCTCTTGGTCTGGGCTGGGTCCTTGATAATTGCTGCTGTATTAGAGACTTTGAAACCTGCAGATCACTGTGTCCTAGCCCATGTCAGGAATATCTTTGACTAACATACCAGCCTGTAAATTACTCCTGCTAATCCTCTTCAGCTCAGCCCTGTTCCTCCTGCTTCTGTGAAATCCTGCAGCAGGATTACCAAATGCCAGTGAAATGAGGTCCTCAGATGGCATCAAACACTTCCTCGTGCTGCTGGAGCTACACGCTAAGAGCAGAGCACCTTTGTTTTCCCTCAAGGTGTCTTTGTGGAGGGACCTGGTGAGCAATCCCTGGTGCCATTCCCTGCCAGGAGGACATGGTATGAGTTGGCTGCTGCTTCACTTCATGGTAATTAGCAGCTAGGTTCAGTGCCTATAAAGTGCAGTTGACTTCCAGTGAGTTCACGGATCCACACATCCACCTCCTGTCTAAATTAAATTAGCAAAGCCACTGGGAAACTTCTCCTAAAATACTTCATCTTAAAATGCACAAAAATACACTAAAGGCCACAGCCATGTGCCAGCCTAAGTCTTTTGGGTCCAAGGACTGTGCTCTTCTGGGAATCAGGCCATTAAGTATGGATTTAAGTGCTTTGCTTTAGGCACTCTGATTTAATTTGTTTTTTGTTGTACAGTGTAGCATGGCACTCCTTGTGCATGGATGCTGCTGCCCAGGAGAAGGTGAAGTGTCTCAGCCCTGGGTGGCTGCACTCCCAGCTCTCAGCCAGCCCCTTTGCAAAGGCTCAGCTCTCCTTTTTTCCAGTCACTGGAGCTCTGCATAAAAAGACATCATCTGATACAAATGGTACCTTTAGCTGCTCTCTGCGCCCCAGAAACTCACAGCTTGTGGCACTGAAGGAAAGCAAGGTGGCATGGCAAGGGCTGGGCAGCCAGTGCCACCATCAGTTGAGGAGGTACAGGCTTCCCCATTACTTCTGAGCTATAATAAAGATTTTATGCACTGAATTTAACCTGTTTCACTTCATTTGCTGCATTGAATAGCTCACATTTTAATTCATTGCAGCAAGAAGTGGGCAAACCCTGCAGGTCTCAGCTGACAGTTATGGGAGGGACAGCTGAGAGGGAAGATCACAGAATAACAGACTGGTAGGTGTTGGAAGGGACCTCTGGAGATCACTTCATTCAACCCCCCTGCTCCAGCAGGGTGCCCAGGATCACATCCAGGCAGGTTTGGAATCTCTCCATGGAAGGAGACTCCACAATCCCCCTGGGCAGCCTGCTCCAGGCTCTGCCACCCTCACAGCAGAGAAGCTTTTCCTTATAGTGAGATGGAACCTCCTGGGTTCCAGATTGTGCCCATTGCCTCTTGTCCTGCTACCTGGCACCACTGAAAAGAATTTGGTCCCATCCTCTCAACACCCACTCTTTAGACATTGATAAGCATTGACCAGACCCCCTCTCAGCCTTCTCTTTTCTGGGCTGAACAGCCGCAGGGCTCTCAGACTTTCCTCATCAGAGAGATGCTCCAGTCTCCTCAGCATCTTCACATCCTGTTCTGGACTCTCTCCAATAGCTCCCTCTCTCTCTCTCTCTTGAATTGGGCAACCCAGAACTGGACACAACACTTAAGATGTGTCTTCACTAGACAGAACAGAGGGGGAGGAGAACCTCCCTGCACCTGCTGGCCAGGATGTGCTCTCCTCTAGAGTTTGCTGGGTAGCCCCACAAGGCAGGTTTCTCCTTTACAGACAACCTTTGGCACTGGTCTGTCCCTGTGGCAATTTATTTTTCCCTCACTGTGGGCTGCAAGGAGCAGCTGGGCAGGAAAGGAGCATTGTGCTCAGCACAAGTGGTCCTACATCAGTGGAAAAACACCTCCCTGCTGCTCTGGAGTCAGCGTTTGATTGCTGCTGCTGAACTGGCTGCCTGTGCCCCCCACACTCACCCAGCTCTGGGTGGCAGTTCTCTGTACAGGGGCTTTGTTTCCCTCTGCCTCAGGGCATCAGCACAGCTTTGTGACAGGCTTTTGGTTGCAATTAGTGAGGTTACTCTGGCCTGTCTGCCTGAGTCCAGTGAGCCAAAGCTCCCTGGGCACAGCACTAAACCTTGGGATGCCACGATGCTGGGCATTCACACCTGCTGCTCACATCCAGCTTTCAGAGAAAAGAGCTTGGTGTAAAGAAGAATAAGTAGAGGTGAGCTCATTTCTTTTTGAAAGCCTGGATTAGTTCAGGGTTTAAAAAAAAAATATCTCTATGTCTACTTTTGGTCAATTTGCAAGTATGAAGACATCTACTGATCCCACTGTTGCCTGATATTGCAGGAGCAGGAGCCCTGAAAATCAATAAGGATCGTATTGGAAGATACATCCTGTAAAGTGTTTTGAGTCTCCAAGACAGAAAAGGGTCCCTCTTGACAGGAAAAGTGCATCAAACTTTGAGTTTCTTGAAACAAAATACATGTTTCACAACTGATTTCCCCCTGATAAAGTAGATTCACTAAGAACAGGGTCAGGAGCCTCCGAGATGACAGGACTGGGGATAAAAAAGAAAACCAACAAACTCATTCCATCATTTTAAAAGCTTCATGGGAGAACCAAGGAGGTCCAGTTTGCACTGAGGTCCACTCTCACAAACACACTTGCTTGTGTCTCCAGAGATAATTTCATAAGCCCTTGGTTAGAAAGCCCAAGATTGCTCAGGCGTGTTCATGTTATATCCTAGAGAGGCAGTGTGACAATGAAGAGGCAGAGTTTAGTATGAACTTCTACCCAGAGAGAAGCTGCACCCACAGGACCTGGATGTGACAAGGAGCTGTGTGAGTAGATGTGATGCTGTGTATTTTTTTATGGGATAGAAATTTGCTTATGGAGCCAAATCCTCAAGTAGTAAAAATCAAAAGCTCTCTTTAGAAGTTAACAGATTGCATGCACGGGTGGTGGAAGGCAACCTGGCTCCACTCATGGCCACCAACTGTCTCCTCAATGCTCATCATCTATTGATTCTGGACAGAGCAATACCTGTCTCCTCTACAGCCAGATGACTTCTTGCTCTCTATAATTTACTGCATTTGTGTGTCTTCCTTTGCCTCTGCCTTTTCTCCTGCTTCCCCTCACATTCATCTTTCTATTATTTGCACTGTTTTCCAGTCTCTCTCTCACCTGGATTTCCATCCTTTTCCCCCAAAATACTTTGTTCTCCATTTACCCACCTTTTCCTTATAATGACTTCTCTCTCTCTCTCACATACTTCCCAGTCTGCTTATTGTTTCTCCTCCTCCCCCTTTCCCTCTACATCCTCCCCAGGTCCCTATTTCCCCTTTCAACTTCTCCCCACCCCTCCCTCTCCAGGCCCTTTCCTCCCCACGCTGTGGAGGGACGGTGGATATTTCACTGTCTATCGCTGTGATTTCTGCTAACTGCTCGGCCAGGGTCAAGGAGGTTTTTTCATTATCTTTTTATTGCAAACAGCCTCTGCATACAAGAGGCTCCATTAGTAAATATCGATGCACAGCAGGCTGGGTGCACATAGATTACCACGACACATCAAACAGCAGAAATGACAAACAGGCAGCTGAGCGCAGCCAGTAAGGAGAGCTGTGTTAACGTAAGCAAGAAAACAGAGCAAATGCAACAGGGGAAATAATTAAAAACAAATACATCGGCAGCTTCCCACCACTGGAAAGGCAGACGGGAGATGGGGGGTTCCAACTCAGAGGAGGAATCTCCCACTGAGAAACTGCTGAAATCCTGAGTACGCCTTAGCAATTTCTGCAGCTGCTTCTTGCGCTTTGCAGAGCCTTGCAGAGAAGGACTCAAACTGATTTCCAGGCAGAATTTGCTCCTGAGCACACCACTACTACTGAAATTTTAGTGGTGTCAGCTAGGGTGTTGAGTGGGACTGTGTTCCTACTGGAATCTAATGGCTTTGACCACTGTCTATGGTGGGTTTTATGTCCAGGGCATAATGTCCCCTCAGCATGATCACACACATGTTTTGGTTGAAAATACTATTAGATGCACAGTAATGTGAAGGGAGATGAAGAGAGGAGTGAAAAGAAAAATATATGCCAAAGAAAATACAAAGGAAGATGTTAGGAGAAAAAAACCAAGAGCCTTGTAGGCAACAGAAAGAGAAAACAAGAGAAGTGGGGAGATAAAATGAAGCAACAAGGATAAAGATGCAGAAATCAACAAATGGATGAATACAAGGCAAAAAAAACAAGACCCAGGTTTCTCATTCGTGTATCTTGGTACAGCTCCATCAGACAATACTGGTTTATGTCACCCAAGAGCTCCTGCTGGAGCTTTATGGAGTGACAGCACCTCAGCACCTGGTTCAGGCACTGTGGGCTGCAGTCCAAACAGGGATACATGATACCTCACATGATTCCTTTCTAGGGCACATTCTCTTTATTGCTCCCAATTCCCCAGACTATTAGCTAAATATAACTGGCAGGAACTTCTGTTATTGTCAGCAGGTTTCCCATTCCTATCACCTTGCCAGCCCGTGCCCTGTGTCACCACAGCCAGTACTTCAACGTCTGCCCTGAAAGATCAGATTTACTCACCTCTACTTATTCTTCTTTACACCAATCTAAAGCTATATTCTAAACCTATTCTGCACACCTCGCTTCTTCTGTTAACTCTCCCTTACCCCTGTTAGCTAAGGCTGAATCTTTAAAAGCTGCCTTGATGAAAACTCCTATTCTTTACAGAGAGATTTCTATTTTTTTTTCCTGAGAAATGGGTGAATAAAACTGTACTAGAGACATTTGTGAAGACAAAATTAAAAGGGTTGAACCCTTCTTGATTAGATCAGGGAAGTTTAGATCAGATATTAGTAAAAATGTCTTCTTCCAAAGGGTTGCCAAGCCCTGGGCCAGGCTGCCCAGCAAAGGGGTGGAGTCCCCCTTCCTGGAGAGATTTAAAAACCATGTAGGTATGGTGCTGAGGGACATGGTTTAGTGGTGACCTGGCAATGATGGGTTGATGGTTAGACCTGATGATCTTAAAAGTCTTTTCCAACCAGAACAGTTCTAGGATTTTGCTTAGACCTTCATCCAGGTCTTCATTTGATCCATACAATTAATGCATTTATTAGTTTTAGTACTATCAGGCAATTGTTTGGTCCTATGAATTAATCTCAGGAAGTATCATGAAGCAGAGCAGAAGCTGAAAGGCGATGAAGCAGGGCAAGCAAACTAGGATTAAATAAGGGAAGGAAAACTACTCTCTAAGCTATTTTTCCTGCACTGTGTTTGTTTCTAAAGCCTCACAAATAGCATCCCTCTTTCCTGTGTGTAGTTCCCTAACTTCTGAGTTCTGCATGACTCATTGCCCCAAGCAGCAATGAATTGTCTGCCAGGTTGCTACTTCTGGAGTATTAACAGAATATTGAGAATCTCATTTCTGATCTCCCTTAAAACTGCTCGGTAAATGGATCTGGCTCAGAGAAAGGATGAAAATAATGTGTGCAATAAAAAGGCCCCCAAAAAAAGGAGAATAAAAAAAAGAAAAATACATGAAAGAAAAAGATGGGATTTCCAGAGAGTCCTGACTGATCTCCACTTCATTATTGAAAGATTGGACTATTAAAGGGACACAGTAGGCCTGAAGGAATTGTGCGATCATTTGTGCAAATGGTAATTTCAGTGTTCAGTCTATCATATCCATAAACATAATGTGGCTGGGACTGACGTGAGTTATAGCAAATCCCCTTCCCAGGAGGCTCCATGCCACTTTGATGCAATGCCTGAGAACGCAGAGAGATGGAAAGTAAGAGATGCTTCCTCCCTCCCGTGCTTGCTCTCAGCTGAGCTGATGGGTGAAGCCACTCTGATTACAGCAGATTTGTGGAATTAAATGGAGGAGCCACAGCGCTGACAAAGGAACTGTTCCAATTCCAGAAAAGCTCATCTCTGTCTTGTACTTACTCGCTCACACAACTGAACATGCAAAAGCTGCTCAGTAAATAGAGATGTGTTACTCTGGCTCAACATGCTGCTGTGCTGAAGTGCTAATCCCAAGGGAGGTACATGCCAAACACTTCTCCCACTTTACACATGTGCTGCTTGGCTACTTGTGTCTTCACCCACTTGTAGGTGGGGGAATATGAGTCCTAACATTGAGACATCACTCTTCTGCTCTTTGTGAGCTCAGAAACAGGCAGCAAACTGGGATTTTCAACTGTGTTTAGTAAAGATGAACACCCTAATCCTGTCGACCTTAATCTCAATATATTTGTAAGAACTGAGCATTATCTCAGTTCTCTGCTTTTACAATCCTGAGCATAATCTGCAGGGCTGAGGAGCTGCTGTGTAAACCTGTGATGTATAAACTCAGGTTAACCACTCTGATTTCTATGGACAGAACAACATCCCCTGTTAGGGTCAACCGATGCATCTTCCATGTATTACCTCCATCCACCCTTGCTGTGCGTGTGGCTCAAAAGGTGAATCCTTCAGGACCTTGGCCCTGCAGTCATCTGGGCCAGGACCTGTCCATAGAACACCACAGACCTGGCTCATTTACCTGTTTTTCCCCAATTCAGGATTGGAACACAGCAAAGACCAAGTCTTCACTGGACACAGCATCAAAACAACTCTTACCCATAAGCTACTAAATGCAGAAGTGTTTCTTGGAGCTGAATGAAATTACTGGAGGCATTTGCATTTTCAGAGTCCAAACACTACACAGATATACACTCAAAGCAACAAGATTAACAAGCCTAAAGAAAGTCCAACTCAAGTGATGTGACATCCAGAAACAAGAAGTGATAGTCCTCAGACTATTGAGAACTTGTCAGCAGTACTGTGAATTCCTCTTAATGCACTAAAACACCAGTTGCTAAACCCCAGTCCTAGACTGGAATAGCCTTGAGTTTAGAAATCACATTCTGTTGCTGACCCTTACAAATGAAGCTTTCACACAATTATAAACAAACACATGCTCTCCCAGCTTTCTAAAGTCAAAGGGCAGAAATTTGTGCTTTATATTCATTGGATCTGGAAAAAAAGTACAACTTTTGAAATGTCACAACATTATGTATTTATTCATGTAGAATCCAATTTATTGGATTCTTATTTTTGCAGAATTTTTGAGTAACTGCATTTTGAAAAAGAAGAGCAACATTGCATCAAATCCTGTGGCATGTTCTGTATTTGGGACAGCAACTTGCTTGATGAGAGAGAACCTCACCAGATTGCACAAAGAAGTGGAGGGATATGGGCTTTGTGGAGGAGTTTCTTTGAGCAGTGTACCCAAAAAATGTTCTTTGCTCATTGACTCATCATGGACCTACAGTTGACTACCCCACATACTAGGTTCACGTTTCACCTTAGTCTCATATTAACATCATAAAGGATACCTAAGATATAATCCATTTCCCCACAGAGGGCTGAACTTTATTCTCATTTGGTCAGGCAGCATTACCCTTGTTTGTTCTATTAGTTCAGTCTCACAACTTGCCTTGCTTGTTTGTTTTCTTTCTGTTTTGCTTTTGTTTTCCTTTGCAACTTACCTTTCACAAGTTCAGAAACAACAGCCTATTAAAAGGAAACATTTTCTTTCATCAAGGGAATTTGCCTGCCTAGCTAAGGGAGGGATCTGTGAAGAGGTAAATGTAATCCTCACACCTCAGGTTCCTATAGCATCAGTGGGTTTGAAGACCTTGTGCCTCTGTGCTTCTTCCTTGCTATCTCTTTCTGACTCGCAAAGACAAATCTTTGTGTCCTGTAACACAGCTTAAAATATAAACTCATTTAAAAATAACAAACGGTCTTTAGAGCTCAGCCCTTCCTGCATGTGGTTTTTCTAATGAGGGTCTGGACTTTCTGAAGCAACCAGAACACAAGACTTGTAATTCCCACTGCAGTCCATGAAGGACACTTAGTGATAGACAAAGACATGACTCTACCTCTGCCAAGACATCAACTTCAGGTCTGAGTTGATCTGTAGATGACTATTTGCTGCTTGCTGGAAGCAAAACAGATTTGCAAACCAGAAAGCAGCTACTACAGGTAAGAGATTTGGAGAGATGAATGGTGTAGGAAAAATTCAGAGGATAAACATTTAAGTTAGAGAATCAACAAGAGAAGGAAAAAAAAAAACACAAACAAAACCAAAACCACAAAAAACACAAACAAAAACCCAACCAACGACACTTTTCCACTTTATTCCTTTCTTGCCTCTTTAATCTCCCCCTCCCCCCCACATCCTTCCTCCACTTGCTTGGGAAATTTCTGTATGACCGAAATCCACAGGCAGCTTCAGCTCCTTCCCCTCTCTCTTGACCTTTTCATCTTTCTAAGGGTTATTTAATGAGCTTAGAAAAATAATGCATCAGTTAATGGCAGAATCCCTGGAAGGGCAGCATTATCAAATTTCCCTTTCCTCCTCCTCACACTCACTGGAGGCCTCATCACCTTCAAATCTCCACTTCCAGCTTTCTTACTTGCTTACTTGAAAATGTCTTCAAATTAGTACCACTTTATAAAATGGAGAGAGATCAGTGAGAGGCCTGGAAAGGGCCATTTAAATGTTGCACTTTGAAAAACATAGTCACAGAGGTTTGATCTTCTTAAGCTAGTGATAATGATAAGCAATTTCTTTAAGTTCAGGATATAACTACTGGGGTCCATCAGGAGACATGCTAATGTAGTCACACCGTTACATCTCATAAAAGAAGACACTATACACTCTAAAATAAAGGGGTGAGAAGATCACCTGTTGCCAAAGGATTGGTACAGCTTCATCCATGCTATAAACAGTTCAGCCATTCATTAAGAAAATCTCTTATAATAAACCTAGACTCAATTTCAAGGGACTGGAAGTCAATAATTCTGCCCCTGCTCCAACAGGGACAAAACCTACTGCCCACAGGCACCATGAACAACTCATCTTTCTTCAAAGAATTAGATTTCCCATTATTTTCAGTGGCAACTGAGAGCATGTTATAATTTGATGCTGAATCCAGAGGTTGCACACAGTTAAGAAGACAAACCAAAGTAACCTCAGCAGCCCAACCCCACTTTTTAATATTTTTGGGCTTTCAATTCAAGAAGAAGCAGCCTGTAAAGGTAGGTTGTTACCTGGGAGAAGAGATAAGCATTCACCTCTCTACAACCTCCTTACAGGGAGTTGTAGAGAGTGATAAGGTCTCCTCTGAGCCTCCTTTTTTTCAGATTAAGTAGCCTCAGATCCCTCAGCTTCTCCTCATAAGACTTATTCTCTAGACCCTTCACCAGCTTAGTTGCTCTTCTCTGGAACCAGTCCAGTACCTCGAAGTCTTGCTTACACTGAGATGTCCAAACTGAACCTAGTACTTGAGGTGTGACCTCAGCAGTGCCAAGTACAAAGGGACAATCACTTCCCTGGTCTCCAAGCTGATTCAATGCACCTAAGATGTGGGTCACACTCTGGAGGAGGCTCTTAATGTTAATAGGGGAGTCTACTACGACTAAATCCTGAGGGAAAGGACCTCCATTTAGTGTCTATAGTTAGGTGGGATGAATCCCAGGTTTTCTCTTTCTGTGACCTCAGCAGTGCCAAGTACAAAGGGACAATCACTTCCCTGGTCTCCAAGCTGATTCAATGCACCTAAGATGTGGGTCACACTCTGGAGGAGGCTCTTAATGTTAATAGGGGAGTCTACTACGACTAAATCCTGAGGGAAAGGACCTCCATTTAGTGTCTATAGTTAGGTGGGATGAATCCCAGGTTTTCTCTTTCCCAATCTTCTGACTTTGAGAAACCTGCTTATATTTTTCAACTTGAATTTAATCATGGCTGGTTAACATTAATTTCTTCCTGTGTCAGTTACTCTTGAGCTTAACAAATCATCTTCTTCTCTGGCATTTTGAATATTTCTGTTCATCTTCTCCACATACCCCTCAACACTCTGTTCAGCAACAACAATTGTTTTCTTGTCTTAAAATTCAAGCCTTTGACTCTCCATCTACTTGATGATCCCATCAGTCCTCCTCTGAACCTGCTCTTATCTGAATTAGTCTGCATTAGACATGGATGTCTAGGACTATACACAGCGTTACAGATGAATGTGTACCAGGCTCTCAGAAAAAAAATATTTCCATTTTTCTTGCTATATTAGACACACGTTGCCCGAGGCATCTTGCAATTTGCCTTTTCCACAGTCCCATCACATGCTGATACCTCAGCAGACTCTTCTAAGTTGGTCTAACATTTCCAGGTATTACTCAGGCTCAAACATTGGTGTTTTACTACACAGATTTCTTAGCTGTCCACTTGACTGATGCTCATCAGCACTGCAGCATAAATTCCACTCAGTTTATACCACCTTTTTCTAACATCATTCATCATCACTATCATTTGCTAATTCCCATTACTAAAGAATATGTGAAGTTGGATAAGACAGGACTAGTCCTTGAAGAACTTTACTACTAATCACCACTACTGAAACATTTCCCTTCTTGGGGAAGTTCTCTCTTTTTGTAGCACTCTGCTGGTCAGATTTATCTTCGTTTTACCTGCCTCTGCCTTAATGAGTAACTCTCCTATTGCATGTATCAAATGTTTCTAGCTTATTTTGATACAGATCAAAATTATGTCCAATGGAAATTAGTTAACTACCCAGAACAAAATACCACACTATTCTTTCATCATCTTTTCCTAGAAAAAAAAAATACTACGATCTGTCTTGCACTATTTTAATTATTCTGCCATTCAAAGATGTTTTTGCCTACCATAGAGTCCACAGTGATAGCCTTAACAAAAGCCTTGATCAAAATTTTCTGAAATACATGTACTTACTCTTCCTGTATCATATAATAGCAACTTACTACTGAACCAACATTCTGTAAAACGACTCTTTCAGATCTCAGAAGTGAAAGCAATTTGTTCCTCCCATTATCATCATATCAAGCAGTTTGAGTTTTACTTGTACCTCAGCTATAGTAATTTAAATGTCCATACTCTCCTTCCCATTCATGTCCTGCCTTTATGCCATGGTCATTATCAACAGCCTTACAGAAAATGAAAGAAAATTTTTCACTTTGTTTTGAGGACGAACACAGATTACCTTTAAAGTCGATTCCATTCTTCCTACAAGTTGTCAGTATTTCTTCTCTCCTTATATTCTCCCTCTTTCTATGGGTAAGGGATTTTGTACTGTTTGTTTTAATTTCCTCTGCAAAGAATTTCCTTTGCAAGGAAATTAAAACCTTGACATTTTGCAATTCTCACTTTATCCTCACAGCTCATCTGAGATGTTGTTCTCATTGCTGATCAGTCCCTTTCTTTACAGTTCTACTCACAACCCAAGTGGGTATATCAGGAAACCTTTGATTTCTCTATTGTCACAGGACATTTATCCTTTCGACTTTCTGAATCCACCTAGTTGTCTGATGGTTTTAATCAAGGGAATTACCCAATAAATACTATTTTATCCTAGAATCTCTAGCCATTTCCTTTACATTAAAAAAAAAAGAATAATGAAATTAATAGAGTTATTTCTAGAGTCAGGAGAATGATCTTATTCCTCAGAATTTCCACAGGAAGGGAAAAAAAGAAAAGAAAAAAATCAAACAAAAACCAGAGAGAAGTTACTCACTTTAATTAGAAGTTCACATGCTGCCCAGGGTACTGAGTAGGGCTGGAGTGATTTCTTCAGTACACCCAAATGATGGGCACTATAACACAGATCAAGTTTATCTGAAAAACACATTTTTGAATAGAGGTCAGATTCTGTCCTATAAATGGAAAAGAACAGAAATACTTTTGTCCATCAATTACATAAGTTTACCTAAAATAGATTTGTAGCATGTAGAGCAAAGAATGTTTTTGGTTTTTTTCTCCTACTGTTCTGCACAAAAATGACTTCCACTTTAGTAGGTAAAACCATTTCTTGCCTCTTGGTCTTAAACCAAAATGCACATCTAAAAACTAGATTTAACTGCACTTGCGGTTATCAGCTGGGAAAAAAAAACCCTGAGACCTAATTCAGCTTTTATGGATCTGAATTCCCTTTTGCCTTTACACTTTAAACATGTTTAAAAGTCAGACCATTCAGTGGTCAGTCAGCTCACTGCCCAGATTAGCCATTCTACTTTATCCTCCAATACCTCCCATCTAACCCACTTGTTTGGGTTCAAGTATTTCAAGAATACAAATTTAATGGAGCAGCAACATCCCCATTCAGCCTCTCTCATTTTTGTGTTTCCTGGATTCTCCTGTTGAATGCTTGCCCTGAATATTTAGAATACACATTGGTCACTCACTCTGAACTATTCCTTTTCTATTATATGTACCAAGATGCAGCATCTGCTGGTATATACATAGGTGGTCCATGAAGACTGGGTCCTTTAAGGACTGTCAGATGACTGAAGCTGAATTACCTAGGAGTTCCTTCTCCTTGAATTATTCTACTATGAAATTCTCATCTGCAGGCTGCAAAGGGGAGACGACAGAGAGAAAAGAAACAGCTTCTCCCTGTCTAAACTTTCTGAGGAGCTTGTCGTGCTAAGTACTGGCCTGTCTCCTCTCGTTTGTGTTAACAGTGTCTAAATCACTCTTTCAACTCACTGCCTTCCACAGGAGGAGCTGAGGCAGCAGTACAAATGGATCCTTAAGTACAAGGGGCTGGAGTGAGCTATTTCCATATAAACTTGGAGGCAGCCAAAAAAAAAAGAAGTACTTTTAGCTTTATGTTTCCCTCTCTCTTTTCCATTAGCACAAACATAGAAATCCCACAGCCTTTTATTCTTGTATTAAATACATCTCAAAATAGCTTTAAAACTGGTCTGCATCTTAATATATATATAAAAAAAAATAACAACCTGGAAAGCAGCTTTGTTTCCATCCACCAGTGACCAGTTGTTACAATGGTGCTTTAGCTGCAGCTCTTACAAGCTCCTTGCTCTAGTCTCTGAAAGAACAGCAGGAGGCTTCAGTCATAGTTAAGTAGACCAAGGTCTGAGCATAATTAGAGGTCATCTGGCCCTTACAATGCTTGTCTCATGAAGCAGCATTTATTCAGGTACACCTGGGAGGAGCTGCCACTGCTCTTCCCCTCACTCCAGCAGGCAGAGGAGTGTAAGGAGCAAAAGCTGTGTCCTCCAGGGCTGTTAGCTCAAATGTCCTTCACCTATCTCCCATTCACAGGGGAAAAGAAAGCTGTGAATCGGTGTGCAACAGAGCTTTGGGGCTTTAATCTGGCCACTAACACCATCCAGCTGGACTCAGACAGTAAGGCAACTAAAAGCTGATCTTTGGCTTTTGCAGCCTTAGGTGCTGTGACACAGGTCTGTCTGTGTGCCTGGAGCTGCTGGAAGCTCTTTGTTGGGAGTGTTAGTAATCACCAAAAAAGAGACTAAACCAGCCTATGGGCTCTGTTGCTAAAATTGGTTTCATTTAGAACTATTTATCAGCTTCTTCACACCATTTTTCAACCACTCTTGTCAGCAGTTCTGTGCAATGCAAATTGCACAACTCCAACTCATCACTGCAAGCCAAAATTGCCCAGCCTGATCTGATGTATCACAGAAGGTGAGGAATTCACCAACACCCATCCAGCTGGGTGAGCCCCAGCTCCTTGCTGCGTGTCAGGCAGGGATGGAGAATGGGGAGACAGGTTCTGGAGACGTGTCTGTGCAATCATTTTTGCTGCTGATCTCTCAGAGGCACAGGGATGGGGTCAGTTTGCCCACGAGAATTGTTTTGGTTTTTTTTTGAGAATTTAGCTCTTATGGTGTGACTGTGACAGAGGCACCCACAAAACATAGAGAGCAGGTGTCAGGTGAAAATATGAGATTTATTCCAACCAAAAATCACCCAGTGCTACAACAGAGTGAAGTAAATCACAGGTTTGGATGTCAGGAGGGAATGTGACACTACACAACTTGACTTAAGAATTCCCAAGTTTTGCAAATGTTCCTTTTGAGGAAGATGACCCCAACCCGTGCACACAGCCCCTCACAAAGGGCCAGAGAAAGCCATAAAGCCTCAGTCAGTGTCAGGTGGGTCCTCAGCAAGCCCAGGTCTGTGCTGAGCCTTCGACAAGCCCCCGTCATTGTCAGGGCTTCAGGGGCATCTGCCACAATGACCCACTGCTAACAGCCAAGCCTCACTTCAGTCCAACCTGAGCTTAGGTTTGAGGATTTATGATAGGCAAATGTCACCCTTAAACTCAGCTCAAAGTGTTTCAGAGATTAAATGGGAAACATTTCTTAGGTATGAGGAATGGTTTAAAGTATCTTGAGTCAGCACGTAGGGAAATTTGCACATCTGCCTTAGCAGTCATTACACCCAGCTCACTAGAATTCTCAAGTTCTCTGTGCCTGTTTCTCCATACATGTGAAATTAATCCCAGAAAACTGACGACCAGGTAGAGGAATCATTCAGTGTTGTATCAGCAGTGTGTGGTAGCAGGATCTGGTCAGGCCTCCCGTGCACTGCTCTCTTACAGACTGGCAGGACTAAAGGAGGCTGGAGTGAGGCTGGTGTTGGCCTCTTCTCCCAAATTCCTGGTGACAGCAAAAGATGAAATGGCCTCAAGTTGCACAAGGGGAGGTTTCAATTGGCTATTAGGAAGAATTTCTTCCCTGAGTGATCAGGCACTGGAACAGGCTGCCCAGGAAAGTGGTGGAGTCACCATCCCTGGAGGGGTGCAAAAAAATGAGTAGCTGTAGCACCTGAGGCTGTGGTCTAGTGGCTAGGGAAATGTTGGGACTTGATGATCCTAGAGGTCCTTCCCAATCATAGTGATTGTGTGACACTCACTCCTTTACCATGACATGCCAGAGTGTAGTGAGGTTCCAGAGCAGAGCTGTCATCCTGGTGTAGTTTCCAAAAGCTTCAAAGTCTCCTTGTGGTACTTTCCTAATTCAGGACCTTCATTCTGCAGCAAGAACAAAGCCATCTCCCTTATGATATTCATTTAAAACTTAGTAGAGTCCAGGGGTATGCTTCAAATTCATTTATTTTTTTTCTTTTCTGAATACACATGTACATACATATTTCTTTTCTGTCCTTTGAGTAATTATTTTTGTTCCAGCAAAATCAGAACAAGCAGAGCAGCTACAAATATCTCAGAAGCTTTTAGAGAGCAGGCAGCAGCCCACACACCAAGCTGCTTGAAAAGAAAAACTTGACATGATGAAATTCAGATGTTTGCCCTACAGAGAACTGCAGCCTGGGCAGCCGTGGAGCTGGGGTGGACTGGGGAACAGACAAGGCACCACACCTCGTGTCACTGACTCTACAGCTCACAGCCCTGTGTCCATGACACCAGGCATGGTACAGGTGGCTGAGTCCCTCCCCACCTCACTGCACTGAAGGGGTTCTGTAGGGGAATATCATAAATCACAGTTCCCTCTGCCTATTCTCAGAGCAGAGATGCTCCAGCCCCTGGCTCATCTTTGTGGCCTCCTCTGGACTCGTTCCAACAGGTCTATGTACCTTTGATGGTGGGGACACCAGAACTGGATGCAGTATTCGAGGTGGGGTCCCACAAGAGCAGAGTAAATGGGGAGAATCACCTCTCTTGACCTACTGTCCACACTCCTCCTCTTGAATATGGGGAAGGGACACTAATGGGAAAATAGAATTTGGTTTCCGGGATGTGAGAAGGAGGAGCTGACAGGGTTTGCTACACAATCCTGTGCTCAGGATAACACTCAGTGTCCTTTACTTCTGCTGCCATGGGGCCAGGAAGTCAGGAGCCTCTAGCATGGAGATACATACGTGTGAGGTCTCTGCAAGGTTTCAGCAGCACATCCACCAGGTTGTAGTGTACTCCAACAACAGACCCTCAGGTACTAGTAC
This sequence comes from Merops nubicus, assembly GCF_000691845.1. NCBI lineage: Eukaryota > Metazoa > Chordata > Aves > Coraciiformes > Meropidae > Merops > Merops nubicus. The sequence continues at coordinate 43,685 of NW_008582202.1, forward strand.
GTATCCATAACAGCCCAGCTGCATGCCAGGACCCAGGAACGTCCTTTACTGAGACATGTGCTCCTTACCTATGGGTTTTTTTATTACCAAAAAGCAGCCCAGACTCTCTGACTTTGTAACATCTGTGAGTAACCTATGGAATCTTCTGCCAGCAGCTGCCAGCAGCTCCCCCTGCCAAGCCACACGCACGGTTTGTTAATTCCTACCATACCTTCCTGAAGTGCAAAGTCTTACTGCTACTATCCATTACCTTGGGTAAATATTGGAACAGCAGCATTCAGAACACAACACGCTGGGATGTGAACACATTCAGCCTCAAGCCCTAAGGATTCTACTGAATTTTTACCCAGGAAAACGACCGAGTCCATGGTGATACAAGGAATTAAGTTGGCCTCACCTACAGGTTCAAGGATGTTGAGATGTGGCTGCACTGCCTGCTTGTGACAAGGCTTAAGCACCTGCTTAATTTTAGGCTGATTCTCAAAGCTCACAACATTTGCATGGAAGTGTTTTTCTAAGGAGCGTTTCCCTGTCCTGAATGCCAATGGATTCACAGATACATGAAATCAGTACCACTGAGAGAGGACAATCCTCTGGGAGGGGGGAAAGTTTCAGGAAAGTGGGTGCAAAGGATCCATTGGCTCACGCTAATGCTCCACTTTGGAAAGCCAATTTATTATCCCTAAGGATTTGAATACTCTGTTATGGGAAAGCAGTTTGAATAGATGTGTGTGAGGAAAGGCACACACACACACACTCACACGCAGCATATTGATCCAAACTGTATTTATGATTCCTCAGACCTTTAAGAAATTGATTTTTGACTAGTCTCCCCCCCCCCTCACTCTAGCTGAGAAGCAAAGCTCAGCATAGGATCCCTTGAAGAAATTTTCAGATAGAGAAAAAAAAAAAAAAAACAAACAAAAAAAGATTTTTCCTAGTTTGTGCAAAAAGAAAAAAAAGAAAAAAAGAATGCCTAAGAATCCTGTGGATTTGGTGTTCAATATTCTGTCAACTGTCTTTTCAAAGAAATAAAATACTTAGAAATGGCATTTAAAAATAAACAAAGCAACAGAAAGCTCCACTCCTTTCTTACCTTTTCAAGTATTGTGTTTATCTGCAATAAGTTCAGACGACAACTTGATTTTGCAATTCTTTCTCTCACACCAAAGTTTTCCCTGGAATTCAGTGTTCTTATTATGACTTTTTATTCTTTAAAGAGACTTTCACAAATTTGCTTCCATCATAAACTCACCCTCCAGTGTCTGACCACAAGGAATTCTTACTTGAGCATAGAAAGGCACATAACAAGAGAATAGATTTTTCAGTTATGGACCACTGACTTCTTTTACCTCCTGCCATCTTCATTTCTATTACCCCTGTGGTTTCTGCCCAAATCAGTGTTTTACCCATCGAGGGGATCCACTTCTTTTCATTCTAGGCACTAAGCACCAGCTAATTATAAACCAAACACAAATTAAACCCATCTTCCCATCCTCCTCTCTGAAACCCCTAATTGCCCATTACCCTGCATTGTGCTCTGACACAAAAGTAATTCTACTAAGTGGGGAGTTTTGTTGTTGTTTTTTCTTTCATAAAAACTGTTAATTTGCTATTAAATCTCTTGTTGAAAGACTAATAGCTTAATGAATGCATTAAACATGTGCAAATTAGGTTTTTTTTTTTACCACATTACTTAGTTGAAGATTGAAAGGGTATGATACATCATCGTTGGCTCGGTAGGATTTAATGAGGCATTAGACCATCTTCTGTCTTGGAGGCCAGACTTATGAATGATCCCCAGAACTGCACAGGCAACACTTGTCCCAGGTCCCTCTCCTGCCAGTGACATATATTTTCCCCTCGCCTGTTTCTTCTCCCGTCGCCGCTGATGTACGTGAAATAAAAATGTAGTTTCCAGATCAGTTTTATAATGAAAAGTAGCCCATTGCTGATGACAAATGTTGTTTACAGTCACTAGAAAAGAGGGTGGAATGGTGAGTGAATATATTAGAGGAGAGAGGATAGCTTTTATATTCATTATAGTGCCATTTTGGGCCTGGGAAGACACATAACCTTTCCCTTTCTCCTTCCATCATACAGTCACTTTCAGATGTCTACATTAAAATACAAAGCTGCAGGCGGTGTGCTTTGCATTAGCTGCTATCAATGAAGAAGACATTTTCCACCAGTCAAACTGAGCTCCTTGTGGGAATATCATCCCCCTAAACACACTTACTGAGGTTTTCCTGGATGCTTTCCCCTCTACACCCCTCCCCAAGCTCCTTCCTGCTCTGCACAAAAGAAAAACTGTGCAAGACAACTAATAAAAGCCAGTAGAAGATCCTGACACTTATCAGCTATAAAAGAGAGTGGCATCACCCCATCAGGATGATGTAGGACAGCAGCAGTCATCAATGCCAACTTAAGGAGGGGGCAATTTCTTCAGAGGGGGTTATTTAGGAAGATTTTTACACCTCTAGGGCCTGAAGTGAAAGTCACAAGCCCCAGCTGCTGAGGACAGAATGAAATTACCTTGAAATCCACCAAAAATTGCATTTGAGCTGGGGGAAGTCTGGTGAATGGCTTCGGCTGGACACGGTTTGCAGAAGCTTGCAGGCTTCCAGCATGGGACCAAACAGACACTGTTCCTGGAGAAGAGGATTTTGGGTGTGGGGATTGTAGATGCAAACAGATTTTGGGGGAAATTTCTCCTGTGAGACCTGCTGGGCTTTTGCTGCTCACGGAGAAGTGGAGACAAAAGGAGGAGCACAGACTTTGTGAAAGAAAGACTCTTGGCAATGACAGAAAAGAAATTATTTTGAAAAAAAAAAATAGATAAATTAAATTTCAGGAGAGGGATGCATCTTTTTAATACATCTGGGGTTGTGTCTATCAATCAATAGAGGTCTGTGGAGAGGCGGCTGCAGGACAGCCATGAGCTGAGATGTTCTGGAACAAACCCAGAGTCAGACAGGCTGGCACCTCTCCCACCCTCACGTCTTTACTTAGAACTACTATATGCCATGATCAAAAGCCTGTCAGATACTAATAAAGTCTTAATGCATTATCTCTCATTCACACTGACTCATGTGAGACATGTTGGGCATCCAAGTTTAGTGGGTCATATTCCTAGGCTCCTTCTGCAGCCAGCAAAGAAGGATTATCTCTTCCAGATTTGGAACAGATAAACTAGGAACCTGGCATGAATTACCATTTTTTGAAGTCTTTCTCTGCTGATATTACAAGGAGCTTTAGGGGTTCCAGCCAGTTATCTCTGACACCCAAGTCAGATGTCTGAACTTAGACAGCGAGTAGCTTTGTAGGGCTGTAATTTTGCTCATCTCTGCAAACCCAGGTATGTGAAAAGCAGCAGGGCTCCACTGCTGCAATTAATGGCTTATGGTTAGATATTATCTAAGGGCCAAGAAGAGCCACAAGGCATAGAATTACTACTATGCCTGCATGTTTTTATCTGAGCTGGAACCCTCCACCAGCCTAAAAAGAATCTCATGGAAGAAGCATGTAAGGGAACATTAAAATGAAAATGAAGTTCTGATTGTGTGGAAATGTGCAATAACATGACCACAGTATTATCCCTGGAGCTTCTAACCGTGTTTATATTAGGTGGAAACTCCTCTGCTTTGCACTGAAGCCAAAGCAGAAAGAGTGAAGTTGTCAGGCAGTTCCTTTCTGAGGGATTTAGCTTTTATGGGAATGTGCAAGGACAAGAAGAACTGATGTCTGTTCAGGAAACACTCATGTTCTACTGAGTACAAAGGACATGCCTCATTTAGCCCCAGTCCACTGACACATGCATTAATTTGTTAATTAATTGGAGTGTAGCTTCTGAGCTACATTTAGCCAGCTAAAATTCAGGGGTTTAGTCTCACCATCCCCTGAAGGTACATCCAGAGGGTGATTGGCATCTGTAGAAGACAGATTATTTGTCCCATCTCTCTGGATATCAGAGTTGGTATGAGAATAATCATTCTGTGAGATGTATAACACTGTGCACAGACTTTAGAAAGATCCTGAACAACCAGCCTAGACAAGATTATCTAACTCTCAGGTGGTTAATGAAATGAGATGGATCCCATCCCACTGACATTGGAGAACAGTTCCATTAGCACTCTCTATTAATACACTGACAGTGTAGAATAATACCATCATAAGTTCAGCTAATCTTTTTGCACCTCGTAAGTTATGAAAATGTTTTACAGGTTATCAACAGAACTCACTTCACCCATAATTAGGAAACACTAGATTTAAAAGCCTGCATGAATGCTGATTGCCATCCTTTAGAAATATAACTATTTCCAGGAGGAGAGAAGACACGTAGCTTAGAATAGAGTTGTTTTTGAAAGCACTTATGCCCATACACAAAGAGTAATGGAAGCTTGTAGTTTTTACATATTTTAAACTCAAAGATTGATGCCTAAGAAGTTACAAACATCATTTTTTTAATTTTTTTTTTTTTTTTAGGACAGTTAGAAATCAGAGGTATGCATTGAAATCTTAAAGAACTGTGAATTATTGTACCTTATACACAGGCAAATATTGGCACATGTTCTATAAAAGGGGATGTGTCCCTGTGATTCAAACTAAACATTTCTGTGTTCACATTGCCTATAGTCTGGGCTCACATTGTTACCTTCAAACAGCACAGAAACAACGTACAAGGTCAGTGGTAGACTGCACTCCTATTGTTAGTGCTTGAAGAGGGAACATTTTATCCTTCACAACAAATCTACATATAGGCTATTGAATGAAATACAATAGCCTCACTAAATTACTTCATCCATTAGCTAGATGCCTGTAAGAAAAATAAAACTGTATTTTTGTGCAATCCATTATGGATTATGAAGCAAACAACATGCATTCAGGGGGGAAAAAAAAAAGGTATCTGATCCTAAAAGCAGCCAAATTTTGGCATTCAAAGGGAGACAGGAAATTTCTTTCAGAATTATTCAGTAATACTTTAGGAAGCCAAGATATTCTGAAGTAGGAGTGCTGTACATACACAACAAGGGAAGGAGTCTCTGTGCCACGGGGTCTATGAGTTGAACTGGTTGATCTAACATGCACTCCTCACCTTGAACAAAGGTATCAGGGTGCAAAGAGACGTGTGGGTTCCTTGAGGGCTGGGGAGTCAGGAAGGGTCCCCCCCACTGGGAGCTGGCAGAGCAAAGTGTCAGAGCCTGGGACCCATCCCACCACTCCAGCAAGGGAGCAGGACAGCCATGGGCACAGCCAGGGCAGACCAGAATCCTACAGCATCTCTGGGGCAGGGACTGCTGGTCCTGGGCTGGCCTGAAATGGGGCTCTGGGGGCAGGCTATTGTGTGTGGGATGGAGTTCCTCCATTTGGGGATACCAGTCTCATATCTTAAAGACTTCCCAGATTTTCTGTGAGCAAGAGTGATGAGAACAGCCAGTGAGCATCACCTGCTGTGGTAGTCCAAGCAACAGTCACTGCATTGGCGATACCATCCCACCTGGTCCTGGGGGTTATGTTGCAGTTCCTCCACCTCATTCCATCCCAGAACAGCTAGTGATAACACTCCTTGTTTTTCATTCTGACCCAGAGACTCCCGAACTCTTCTCACAACTCTAGCAAATGTGCTCCATTAGGTTGTAGTGCAAGAGTCTTGCTGTTGAAAGAAGGTTGGGACAGACATTTTCCTTTATCTTTCTTTTTTTCCCCTCTCAGACTCTGCTAATTAAACTTCTCTTTTCCTCCCCAATATTCCTAGTCTTCCTCTGAGCTCAAGATTCAGCTGTCATTCTCAAAAACCTGATGTGCAGGTGACACTTCAAGGATGTAATCAGAAAATGTCATAGGGGATGGAGGAGCAAGAGATGCTGACACAGAAAAAACATTCTATTTTAAGCAAGCCAAGTGCATGCCTACTCCCAGCCTTCAAATTAGCAGGGCTGCCTGCTCTGTGTGCCATGAATCATCCCAGCCTGGCTGGGGGAGTTAGACTTCTTTCCCCAGCCTCTGCAACAATGTGCTGAAAAGGATGCAACAAATTCTCCATTGGGGGAATCTGGGTGGGTTTTCAAGGTTTGGCTGGAGCAGCAAGTGGACTCTCAGCATCACTGGGAGCTATGGCACAGAGAATGGGATCTATCTGGCAAGTTGAGGGTAGCTCATGAATCTCCTGAAGATGGCACTGAAGTGGCAGCAACTGGCTAAGAGCTCTCATCTCAGTGAGTGCTGTAGCAATGATGTGGGGGGAAATGGGGCAGAAGGAGGATGAAGGGAAACCTCTGAGGAGAAGAGGGAATGATACGCCCCTGGCATAGGCCTTTCTTTGAGGCTAAACTAACTTCCTCTAATCCTTTCCTGTAAATAATTTGGCTATTCTCTTGTAAGAAACATTACTGAGTCTTTGACCTGTAAGAAAGCACCACTGTACAGGCCAAGGAGAGCTGGGACTGGGCTAGTGTCATGGTTACCCCACCCATGGTCCTTCTGTGACTGAGCTGGCACAGTATGCCCCATATTTTAGAGCAAACAGTGAGTAAAATTCCATTGGAATATTATTGGAAGACAGATATTTGCATCATAAACATGATCTACAGGTGGGCAAAGGTTCCACCACTTCATACATCCAGGGAGCACATGAACAGGAGCTGATACTGGAAGAGCAGCTCCCTTTGACCTGTTAGTGCACGCTGTCTTTACCCTAGTCTTCAGAGCACATAATGCTACAGAGACACCCCTTTTTTCTCTCCTTTATTCAGGATTCAGAAAGCGTAGCAATGGGAGGATGGTTGACCTTCCAAACACCACATTCAGGCAACTTCACTGTGAAGGTAAGTCAGACCTGTGCACAGTTAGGAGTGCTCAAACTCTGGCTCATGGTGGAGGGCAAATTGTTTGCTTCATGGCACTCATGCAATTGTGTCACTGTCTAGTATTTGTCTCTCCAGGTCTTTGGAAAACACTTTTAACTTCTAGAAAGAAAAATAAGGGATGTTCTTGGAGGAAGGATGGGATAGGTAGCAACCTGGTATACTTACTCTCATCATAACGATTTGCACGCTCTGAGCAAGGAGTCTGAGGAGGGTAAACAAAATCTAAAGAGAAGAAAACCAGAGTTACCACAACAGAGCTCGTTTCAAGGCCCCCAGAATATGTGATTGCTTTTCTTATGGATAGGAAACCAATGTGAGCCAAATGTCACCAAGTCTGAAGCAGAAAACGTTTGAATGACATGCCCCATACCGAGAGACAAATGCCTCTGGATCAGGTATCTTACATGTTGCTGAGACAGCTCAGCCCTTTGGCATGGTTTTGAGCTTGAGTCAATTAAAATGCAAAGCAGGTGAAACCACGAGGAAAACTCATTGTTTGTTTATCAGAAAAAGAACACATAGTCTTTGGATTATAGCTTGGTGCTGTGAGGGCTTCTGCCACCCAGGCCCTGCTATAATAGCAGCCTGCTCTAATAACTGGCTGTTAGAGAACAATGCCACAAAGCGAGTGGGCAAAGAGACATCCAGAGGCAGGGGGCAGGGATCCCACAGCCCAGTCTTGGCTTTGAAGCTAATGAATGCAATAAACAGAGTCACTAGAGCCTGAAAAGCATGCCTTCCAACTGCAGCACAATTAGCTTCCCTCCCACTGCCTGCGAGTCAAGCTAAACCCATTTGGTGGTAACTGGGTTGACTAAACTCTCAGTGACCATGAAACTGCTGGCTACCTGCATCCCTTCCCTCAGTGCTGGGAGCCCAAGCAAGGATGAACTTCCTTGTTGACAAAACTCTTCTCATTGCAGTTGTGTTGACTAACCTTTTAACTGAAACTTGGAGATAAATCATCATTGGATAGCCATGCTATCCTATTCACCCCCTCACATACCCAGTTTCTGATTCCTTTAAAGTTGCTTCTCACTTACCACCTTCCCTACAAAATACTTCATGTATCTCTTAAGAAATTCACTGGAAACATCCCCCTAAAAGTCATTTAGCATCTCTGATTCAAATCATTGTCCAAAACTAAATTAATACAATGTTTTCTGCGCTACCTTAGAGTCATGTTCTGGTCTACAGGCAGTTTCACCATCCTCAGCCTATCTCTAGCTTCCATGAATCAAAGCAACTTTCATGGCATCATATTCCCCAGAGGCAGCATGTCTCCTGAAGCTTTTTCCACTGCCCTAGTATCATCTCCCTTTCTGTCTCCTCAGATCTGTTTCTTCTGCTGCAAATTCAATTAAAGCCTCTCTGGGAGCCTCATGATCAAGTCAATACAGTGGCCAATAGTTGGATGGTTTAAACAGAGGTTTAATGTGAGCAGATATGTGAGGAACTGATAGGAAGGCAGGCTATGTTATTAAGAAACTGGAGAGGCAGGATTCATCACTCCTCGCTTAGGTATATATGGTTTAGGTGGCTACATTTAAGGTAGGTGTCTGTGCTCCACTAGTCATTACAGATCCAGCCAATACACTCTTATCCTCAGACCTGCTGACTGCACTAGTAGATCTCCATCAGTGATAGCAGGAATTGATCAGGGAAATAAGGGGATCATATCTCATCCCCCATCCAATTGGGTATGTGATCCTGGACACATGAAATAAGCTCATCTGTATGGTCAGTATAGTCTTTTCTCCCAATTACCCTGCAGCTATATCTGTTCCAAAAATAACAGCTAGCACCTTTGCATTTTGTGATGGTGCCATCATAATTAAAACAAATTCCAGCCTCCAAACAGCAGTGGTAGAAGCCCATCAATTTTATTGGGCAGGATGGACAAATGCTTTTTCCAAATTATTTTTACTCCAGCCTACCTGGTTTCAAATCTGTCTTTGATTCCATTTGGTTGCTGTGGAAACAGCCATGACATCAGACTTGGGAGTCGTGACATCGTTGAGTGAATAATCATATGCTGGAGAAGACAGCAGGAAAAATGAAGTAAACAAATGTGTTTATCCACAAATGCTCCTACCGTGAGGATCTGGAATCTCCAACGGTAATTTGCCACACTTTGCTAATGGGTTTGTTATAATATATTTCTTAATTCTTTTTTCTTTGATTTTAGCTGAATACGAAAGTTCATCAAGGCTGGAACAAACAGGGGAAGCATATTGAAATGAGCATTACAGATCTGTCGTGCTCTAGTTTATGGTCTTTTCTCAGTGATACACAGTAAGTAAAACAAGCAGTGATTGAGTCAGCTGCCTCCTGGGTGTTCATTTGCTGGAGTGTGAGGAATATTAATGCTAAGTACATCGGCGTGCATCAGGAGAGGCAGGAGGAGGCAAGCAGATTACCCCGGCTTAGGGGTATTATACACGCGTCTGCAACTTCCAAAGACACAGAGAGGAACCATTGCGGTGGGGTTTTGTCTCTTATCTTCTTACAGTCTTATAGATTTGGAGATGCATTGCCCTAGAGTTTTAATACTCTGAGTTTTCAGGGAGGATTGTGATTTATTTTTTTTAAAATCCTCCTTTTCAGAAAATAAATAAATTTAAAAAAAAGGCAAAAAAAAAAGCGAGCGCTGAATTTCATCGGGATAAAGAAAAAGCAGATTCCAAGAGAAGAAAGAAGAGATGAAAAAGAAAAGTTTGATTAAAATCCCCTCTTGTTCCATGTGTTTGATGTAAATATCTTCACACCTTTCTCTTTTCCTTTGCAACCTCAGCAGAGGGTTCAGCCCGTCACCAGGGGATTGAGTTCCAAGCTTAGGGCTTTGTAGTAGCTGCTGCTCTTGCTGCTGTTGTCTAAAGGGATTATAAGCCTTTGTAAAGCTTGTGTTAATACCCTGGAGGGGAAAAACGAATCTCCAAATAACCCTTTTTTGTGTATCTCCTGTCTGAGGTACCCTAGGAAAGGAAAAATTAGGAAGTGTTTTGGTTCAAGAGTAGTAGGTCATTTAAAGTTCACAAGGGCGGTCTCCAGCCTTTCTGACCCAGTCTGTCACAGTACAGACCCGGTTCTTGTCATCGTGCTGCTGACACCAGGACCTGTTAGGAATAGCAACACACTTCTCTCTGCACCAAGGAACATGTTCAGTCTTACACAGGATTTCTAAAAAGCACCTGAAGAAACTGAATTAGGTGCTCAGCTCCCACTCCACCCTTTGGCAACATCTGGGCACTTTATATTCTATCTATAGTTTCTTTGGAAAATCCTAGCTCAGGCTCCAACTCCACAGCTTCAAACTGACTCTCTGTGTGTTTCCAAACCCTTATTTTTTTTCCTGCAGGAGGATTGGTTTTGAGCCGTGTCTCAATTCCCCTTCAGAGGCAGTTGCTGCTGCAAAGGTGAAGAGCCACTTGGTATTCAGGGGGTGTTGCTGGCTGTGGGTCACTCAATATTGCAGCGTGAGGAGGGAATTGCTCCATCTTCCAGGTGTGTACCACTGCTCACTGTGGGGGGGTAGCCAGGGCTGTACAGCTGGGGGTTGCTCAGTATTCCTACAGTGTGCTTCAGGTGCTTAAAGGCTGTCACAGAGCACTTGGTTGCTTGCCAGGATGAGAGTCTTCAGTATTCACGTCTGTCTCTCTAGTAAGGGACGAGGCACGCAGCCATCCATTTGATTCTCTGCCCTAGCAGGTTTTGAGAATAGAAACAAAAGCAATGGTCAAAGAGAAAAATGTAATGGAGGGGAGAAGAAACAAGAAGTGGGGAGAGAAGGGAGAGAGATGAAAGGGCAGTGCTTTAGGAAGTGAGACCTTCGAGTCCCTCATACAGGCACTCTCCAGGAGCCATGGTTTAGGTTTAATCTGAAAGGCAGAGGTGTCCAGATACAATTGCTATCACACTTTTTGGTACTGGCCAGTGTTAGATTTGTAATAAACAAATACACAGTAGAGAAAATGCAGTCCCCTGACCCAGCTCCTCACAGGGTCTTCTCCAGCAATCAGCCCCATCCCTTGGGGGTAAAACCATCAAGTGGGAGAAGTTCTTCAGACCACCCTTCAGACTGAGGTCTACTGCCAACAGGGGTATAGACCTCATGGCTAGGCACAGAGAAGAGTCTTAAAGGATTGTACAAATCTTCATAAAAATATGTTTCTAAGCTTTTCTTAAAGAAAATTGTATAAATTTTGACATGTGAGGAAAGCACAACTCCCCAGTTATTATTTTTGTGTCTGAATTGATGACAATTTCATAATAACATTGAAGTGTTACAATGATCAACTTAATCCTTTTTTATTCACTCAATTTTTTCTTACAAATTGACCACTAACAGTTTTACCTTTTCAGAATACCATTTAGATTTGGGACAGAGAAAAAAGAATCTCAGTTTTTGGACAGGAGAAAATGTTTCCTACACAGTTCTTTTCATAAGACCATCTGCTCCTTTGTTACCGGGTATGAGTTTGCAAATACATATGCCAGCTACTAGAGATGACAAGCCAGCACTGCATGCAGGTACTTCTGAGGATACCTAGCACAGGTCTGAACAACTGAGCTGGCTATGGGAGTGGGAGAAAAAGTGGTGTTTTGGAAAACTGAGAATGAGAATGGAATCTAGTATCTGCTTTAAGGGATGGAATACTACAATGAGAGTGGAGGTGGCCTGTGCTGAGAACGGGCACCAGTTAAAGCTCACCCTGTCTTCAAAAGCTACTGATCTTTCTGGAGTAAGTAACAGTGGGTAAGGAACAAGCTTATGTTTCTTCTTTGCTAATATTCTGCATTTTTGCACAATCAACATAAGTCTTAAGGGTTCTCCAGATCTCTCTTCCGCAAATCTGTGCTTCAGAGTCTCCTTCTTCCCTTTTCTCCTTTCTGGGGTATGCTTGCTGATCTGGAAGGCTTCACATGTATCTTGTCTTTTCCCATCAACCCTCACCCTTAAAGCATTAAATCAGAGTTCTTTGGATCTGCTACACCATGAAAATATTTAGTGGATATAATGTTTATTCGTCATTCTTGATTCACTCAACCCACTCTCTAAAGGAATCTCTCCCAACATGCCCCCCAGTACTTAGCTATGAAAATTACATTCCCTTCCCCATGACTTTGTCAGTGCAGGGAACATCACAGCCTGCTTCAGAATGCTGCACTGCACTTCTCAATGGTATTTTATGACACATTTTCCAAATCAAATTTAAAAGCATAACTGAGTGGAATTAAATTAATGCCGTCTGGTAATGTCAGCAGCACCAGAGCTGTGCATGGCTGGCTTAGCTTCTAAACCTCTGGCAGCTTCCTGGGACTTACTTCTGACTTCAGGGAAAGAAGACCTTGCTAGGCTTTTATCACTGCATGAGCAGTGATGGGATTTTTTTTTTTTTTTTTAATTTTATTTTTTAAATATATCTATAGCAGGGAGTGTAGGGGAATAAATAGGTGGCAGCTGAGGGTTTGGTAGAGTTTCCTACAAAAGATATCTTTAAGTTAAGCTGTAGGTAGGTTGCTGTGTACAACTGGGGGAAGGAGGGTGTATGAATTTAGCATAAGTGTCCTTTAAACTTTAGTTTGATGGCTGCATATCCAAGAGGTCTGAGAATACCCCTGAATTACCCAGGCAGACCTTATTTGGTCTAGTTTTGTTTTGGGTTGTGGGGCTTGTTATTTTTTTTTCCCCTGCTCACATAGTTTGATGAAATATATCCCAGAAATGAGGATATCACAATACTGATTCTGATAATGAAGATGATAATGAGTTAGACAGGCAAAATGTTGCATCTCTGAGCAGAATGCAGTTTGTGACTGTGTATTTTTGTCTGTGCATAGTCAAGAAAGACTGCTAGCATCTTTTGAGCTGGAAAATGTTAATACAACAGTAGTTATAGAGGATGAAAGTTGTTTGTGTGTGTAGGGTCATGGACACATGCAGGTTAATGCATTTTGTGTCCATAGATGTTTTGATGCTTTCTGTGCTACAAAACGGTCCATGTGTATCTGTCTGATATGGTGTCTGGATAAACACATCTCACTTATGTACACCCAACTTTTTGCTTTTTTCACTTTCTAGGTTTTAAACTCAATAATTCTACTTTGATGGTTTTTTTTTTCCCCTCACTGTGAAAACATCACATCATAATTCTAGCCAAAAAAGATATTAGTTGCTCCAAGACTTTATAGCACAGGATGTACCTCAGCAGTGCCCAACAATATTTTTTGATTCCTCAATGACTTCACATTTATTCATTCCATTCAAAGAGGTGCACTTGAGCACATCCATTGTCTGTATCTCTCTACCTTTCCACACAGGCAATACTTGAGATGTCCCCTCTGTAGAAGAGGGACAAAATTTCTACTGGCAATACTAGACTAGAATTGCAGAGATCTGAGGTGTGCCCAGAGGAGCTCTGCAATCTAGCTGAAGTGTGCACGTCCCCTCTTGCCCCATTGAATGGGCAAGTTGCCACTGAGCTTGGGTTCACAACGTGGAGTATGAATGAACTGTGCTTCTTCTGGGTCAGTTACATGCAGGTGTTACCTGCCACCAAGTCCACAGGACAAGACCAAAGCTTCTCTGAAGTAACCCTTCATGAAATAGAAATAACATGACTGTTGGTCCTCCACTTCTGTTTATTTGGTCGTTTTTCATCTTTATGGCAAATATCTTTAAGGCTACAAAATTTATAGTCCTCCCACTATGGAAAATGCCAGAAGCAAACACAACAGCCTCTCCCATAAACCACAGCATGTTTATAATGGGAACCTCATCACCTTAATATCATGGTGGCTTCTTCCGATTCCTACACTTGCACTATAGGGTTTGGTATCTTGATTATTTTGTGACAAGAACACTTTAAGGTCAGGTATATAGAGCATCAGAGATATTTATGCTTCTCTATAAATAAAGCTATCCCAGATTTAGTTGAGGATGCAGGAGTACAGGAAGAGGGGAGTGTAATCAGGGAGGGGGGAGAAAAAATAATCCAAATTAAAACACCAATGAAAATTCAAACTAAAACTACCTAAGAACAACAGACAATGATGAAGCCAGAGGAATTCTGTACATGAATGAGAGTGCTGAGATTCAAAAGGAGGAAAAGAAAAGTTTGGAGGCTGCATTGCCATTCTCTGTGGCCTGTGAAATGGTATTTCAAAAAGTTATTTTGTATTTCTTTTTCTCCAAGGTGCCTTGTCCAGGTCCAGTTTGAGCATGGAATTTTGCTATGCTAAAGGAACAGGTGGTATCTGGGATTACCCCAGACTTTTTAAAAATGTTGAAGTGAAATTGTTGCACAAATATTCTTTTGCCCTCTTTTTCCCTGAAGCTTGGACTCAGTCAGCACAATGCAAGGCTGAAGTAAAATTTCATAAGCTGTTCTTCGTGGACAGGGATTTACATCAGGTAAACTGCTGAAATTTTGTATGGTAGGCAGAGTAAGATTCATTTCCTTAATTTAAGCATCTAAGTGTGTTCAACATCTAAATCTGATCTAGTCATGCCAGGCTTCCTCTACAGACAGCAGGGAGAAACAGGCTCCCCTGGAAGATGTTTCATTTCATTCTCAAGAACAGGGTCTAATCTGGGTCAGATGAATTGCCTCTGGGGGTACCCACAGCCCCAGACTACAGAGAGAGATTGGGGTGATTATTTCAGACCTCTCACTGTTAGACTTCTAGAGAGGAGGGAGAGGAATCCTGGCCTTAGCAGCTATTACATTCCAATGGGTTAGGGTGCTTTAAAATGTCTCTCTTCTTTGCTAGCTTGAAAGACTCCATCTCTCTCACCGAGAGACAATTTCATGCTCTTAAACAAAGTACTAAGGCATGAAAGTACAATTCAAGTCTGTTCTTTCTTTAGGGCTGGTTAAAGAAAAGGGCCATACGATGTGCTTTGGATTGAACTGAGGAGCTGACATTGGTATCCGGGAAATGTTCCAGTAGACTAAGCAAGAGGGCTGTGCTCAGTGCCAGCATATAAAGATACAATTTTCATAGAGATGCATCCATTTACACCTGGCCTGCATTTGGCATGGGGAGAAGAGAAATTGCCCCTTGATCAGGGCATACTTGACATATTGAGTTATCTCTCCCATGAGTAATGGAGTAAAGATGAGTACACGTTTGATATGTTGTAGCGGCTACCTATAAATATTAAAGCAAAAGGAAACTTCACAGACTTATGGGATGGAAGCACCTGCAATTCATCTACACAGACCATACTGAGTTGGAGGTGACTGCCAGCAACAGGCTTCCCTGAGGGGTAATTAATAGCTCTCTCCAGGCTTTTCCTGCTAGTTTTTCTGCTTTTCCAAGATCTTCATTGCTGGAAGGAAAACTTTGCCTTGCTCAGCTTCAATTTTCAAGGTGGCTGAGCTCTCAGAGCTCTTTCTACTGTGCCTAGGGGGAAGTGAAAGCACCATCACTGGAGGTTTTTAAAAACAGACTAGACAAACTTGTGTCGTGGAAAGCGCTAATCTTCCTGACCCCACTGGAAAGCAAAAAGGTTGACTAGAGGTCTTTCAATAACTCATCCACTTCTGTTTACTACACACGTTCTCAAATATGGTTTGAGATATGGTCTCTAAAGAGTGATTTCTCAGCCTGTGGTCTGCAAAACATCTGAATGTGTTGCTTGCAACATGAAATGAAATCAATTAAACACCCTTGAAAACATTGAAACACCTGAACATGAAATGCTTGCAAAAAGCAATTGAACCAAGAAAGAAAAAGCACTTCCACGTGCTCTAAATAAGCAAAATGTTGAGTCAGGAAATTAAGAGATGGATGCTCAAAGGCTCAGCCTCACTTTGGTGTGGCTGTACATGAAAACAGTGACAGAAGTTTCATGGTTTTGTTTGGTTTTCAAAAAAAAATTTCAATTCTCCATTTGAAAACAGAGTGTTCTAAAGGCTAATCAGTCGTATCAATACCACAAAGTCCGAGAGGTGGTAAGCCCCACAAGAAGCTCAGAGTTTCCTTATTAGTCAGTAATTCCCTGCTAGAGAACCATGAGAACTTGGTATCCCCCACTTCTTATTTCTTGGTGTTTCTTTTCTTTTTCTGTTGCAGATTGAATGGTAAAGTGTCAAATAATCCCACCATAGGAAGACAGATCTCAGCAGGGTTTACTGGTGTCATCTGGAGGCATCTTTCTCCTCTTCTTAAGCCACACTTCTGCTGATTTCTTGCTAGATTGTTTACACTCTAAAGCTTTCTGCTGCACCCCTTAAGAAAGGCACTATAATTGCTGATCCAGCTGTTAGATGCTCCCCTCAGTACAATCTGGAAGTCAGTAAACAACCATCTCATGTTTATCACCATGATGCAGAGGAACTGAGTGGTGCTGCCTGATTCCTCCCTGGAACAGAGCAGAGGGAGCACACCTCTATCCTCTGTTCTCTGCTGGCTCAGCGTTTGCTTCCAAGTGCATTTCAAAGTCAGGGTGTAGGATTTTTCAAAGGTGCTTGCTCAAAGAAGCGACTTTCTGACAGCCACAGGCTTGTTAGCTAAAAGGCTGTGGTTGTAAAACTGGGAAAATGTTTCCTCGTGCTAGGGGTGATACACACCTCTTGATTTCCCTGGGTGGTTTTGCACTGCTACATGTCCTAAGGCATGGAGTTAACCAAAAGATGCAAAGAGGTCACAAAAGAGCTGAACGAGAAAAGTAAAATAAGAAGTATAACTTCACCAATGTGAAGTTACTGACATCAGTGGAGTTAGCTTCAAAATAGTTGGATCAGCAATGGCTCTAATTGCAGCTGCTATTGTGGCACCTATTTTTATTTATTTACTGTGTTGCTGCAATGAGTATCTTCAAGAAAGGAAGAGTGGAGACAAGTCAGACAGGCAACTGCATGTGTCGGGGAGAAATGTGTCAGGTTAGAACATTTCATCTGACGGAGACAGTTGTGAAAGCCATAAAAGGCTTCCCCCTGCCCAGAGATGGGTAATTCATCAGATCTTTCAATATGGATTTAGCAAAGAGAAATATATCTGTGAGTCTCCCCTCCCATGAATTTCTTTGTCCACTGTGGATGAGAGCATAAAGAAGTGTCAGGAGCCGGGGACCTGAGAATTTTTGAATGCAGACATCTGTAGGGCTCAACACCTGGCTGCCCTGGGCACAGAGCCAGTGAGCTGCAGAATTACACCGCAAGAGAAGAATTAGTTGAGGAAGAAGGGTCTGAAACCAAGCCAAAAGTAAGAACCCTGAAAAGACAAGGTATGCATTGTAACCTGGTTATACTAGGATTTAATTGGTGTACAGGGTGGCATACCAAAATACTTCTATCTGTTGCTTCTTAGGAGTTCACCAACAAGGAATGAAATGCATATCAAGGATATGGAAAGGAGACACTCTAGAGTGACCCTTCTTTTGGCCATTGATTTTTTTTTTCCTGCAAGTTTTTACTATGCTGATGTCAACCAGGAGTTGATAGGAAGGAAGCAAACTGACCAGTCCTTTCCCAGTCCTGACCAGCATGAAGCCAAGGGTACTGCTCTTCTACTACAAACAACATCAGGAGGTAACTTCCATAATTCATCTGACAGCAGCTTCCCAAGATCCATATCACCTCTCAGAAGCATTCACACCTCACCAAAAGTGAGCCACTATATTCTGTGGCTGAGCTGCCATCAGGTACCATCAGGTTTCAGAGCCCAGCCAGGCACCTCAACATGCCTACAGCCAGCACACCCCTGAGCCAAGGCACACGTGCAGGAACCTGTTAGAGCTGTTACTCCTGGTCGGATGCACAGCCACATACAGTCACCGAGCTGTGCAGTCTTGGCAGTGTGAATGCTTCTCCCTGCCCACCCCCAACTTAGTATCAATCTTTAAGTGCTGTTCACACCTCAATAAAATAGTAATTGTTCTTTTACTACTGCCATATGTATTGTCAGACACAAACCTCTCTTGGCTGCCATGAGACAATCTGAAAATGCCTCTTGGAGGCTTGGCAATAGCCAGCTGAAAGTCCAACTCTGTTTAGACTAGATACAAAGCTTGAGAAACTCCACTTTTTTCCTTACTCTTTGCCCAGACTTCCACCAGTAAGAGAGAGACAAACAGTTTCTTCATCAGTAAAGGGATTTGAGTGTCAGACCTGGATGCAGTGGACTGATTCTCAGCAGCTACAAGTCACTGTGTCATTGTATATCCAGCTCAGGTGCCAGTGTTTCACTAAATCAAATCTCTGCGTTTGATAAAATAATTCCTTACAAGATTAAAATTGGGTTTTAACATCTGTAGAAGAGGGTGTGCTCACATGTCACATCTGCACCTGTGCAAATGCCAATTAACCCAGTATAATTAGTCACAATTTTTACTCATTATCACTAAGATAAAAATCAAAATCAGGATTTACATCCTCTTTTTTTTATTCTTCTTTCTCTTCCAGATCATGTTCTTTCCAGCACTACAGTGGATAGGGTTTTATAGATATACATGGGGCCAATCTTAAAGAAAAGAATAATACACTAAACCCAGACCCTCAGAAACAGTCCCAAGACTTCAGCACCTGAAAATCAGATGTGATTCTCAGAAGACTTTATTTCACCACCCAAAAAGGGGTAAACCTTTTGTTATTCTCTGCCTCTAGCTGTTTTTTTACCTTGGTGCATATCTACAAAAGAAATCGATGGCACAAAAAATGGAGCATTTCTGGAGAAAATTTGACTCCTAGTGTGAGCCTTGAACTCTTCTGAAAATGCTGACAGAATGTGGCTATTTCATCACTGCATGAGGCTTGCCCTCAGATTTTGTAACAAACATCTGAAAAGCAACAATTCTCCCCTCCTTTTACTTATCATTATTTATTAATCACACCTCAACCATCTACACTATTTATTATTATTATTCATTGCTTCTTGAAGTAGTAACAGCCATAGAGGGGCTGCCATTGTGAATAGCATGGGGGAAGACAGGACATACGTGTAGGTCTTTTCACATGTAAAGTATTGGACACCCTTAGATCTTATTTATAAGGAAGTGTGATGTGATATGAAAAGTAGGAAGAATATTGTAGCTACTGTGCTTTAAGTGAGGAACGGCTTGTGGAAAGTACTGCTCATTATCCCAAATGATATAATTAAGAAGGAAAAAAGAAATGAAAACAAAAGAAAAAAATGAAAAGTCAGAAAAGTTTTCAGATCCTGAACTCTTTAAAATAGGAGCAATAAAACTGCTTCTTAATGTTATTTTTTTCATTGGATTGAAAGCAATGGATTAACATCCATTGTTAACATCCTTGTATGTGCTCACAACTCCTGAGCACTGATTTTTAATGGTTTTTTTTCTTAAATCTGTTTCACTATTGCTTGGAGTTGCATTGATTTTGATGGAGTTTCTGGCAGAGATTCATCTTCGGGATGGCTTTCTGATCACTTCCACAGATAGAGATTGTGATCCTAATTGAAATGGAAGTCACTCCTGAGCTTAAAGAAAAGTAACATCCCTGATTTAGATGTCCATCAACAGAAAGTTTGTTAAAGTATTCTTAAAACCACCTAGTAAAAGTTAGTGCATGGCTGCCCTTGCTAGTTGATTTAAGAGCTTAAATTTCTTCATCTAACAGATTTTTCTGCTGGAAATTAAACATAGTATTCATTGTCTTACTCAGAGAATAACTGATCCTCTGCTGAAGTGTCCTTTAGTGTATAAGAAAGCTGCATTGTTTCCTCTTTCAGGCTTATTAAGGCTTAACTCAACTTTTCTTACAGATTCTATTATTCTAAAACTTTTCTCCTTCTTACTGGTATTTGTTTGAATCTCTCCCCTTTGTCCACCTTATAAAACATGATGCCCCCAAGAGCTCACACTCCAGCTGAAGCTCCCTGTGCCCAGCTAATCAGAACATATGATCTGCCTGGTGTTATTTTCCAGGGTGAGATTTGCCTCTTTTCACTGTTAATTCATATTCATCTTGTGCAGTATTATAACCCCTTGATCCTTTTCCACTGTTCTCTCATCAAGGCAGTTATTCTCTCTTTCATGGACATAGCCATGATTTCTCCTTCCTAAGGAGTTATTTGCCCCATTGTCCCATTGAATTTCATCTTGTTGATTTCCTACTGCTCCTCCAACGTAACGGAATGATTTTCAATTCTAATCCTGTCTCCCAAACTGCTTGCAGTCCTTTCCAGCAAAGTGTCATTTGTAAATTTTATAGATGTGCACCTTAGTACATCATCCACATGGATAATGAAAATATTGAAGAAGTGCTGGACTCTAATTCTAATGTCCTTCCAGTTTAGAGGAGAACTATTCATGTGTGACTTCCCAGCCAATTGCGGACTCATCTTGATCTAGAGGAGTTCCTCTAGATCATATTCTCCTAGTTTGCTTATAAGAAAATGAAGTGGGATGATATTAAAAGCAAGATATATCACAGCTACTGCATCCTTCTAAACCACTCTGGCAGGTGGCTCAGTTAAAGAAGAAAATTATATTGATATGACAGGGTTTGTTCTTTGCAATACAATGTTGACTGCACCTTTTATCTTTTTATTATCTTCCAGGTTTTTATAAATTTATTAATAATTTATTCTATTATTTTTCTGGGTTAAGATGACTAGTCTACAATTCCCTGGCTCCACCTTTCCCCCTTTCTGAATGTAGGAGCTATGTTTGTCTTCCTCTGGTCCTCTGAGCCCTCCCCAGTATCAGTGAGTAGTTTAATTACTAATCACACAGACTGCAGTAGTGGTTTCCTTGAGAGCTTTGTGTGGTTACTCTGACTCATAGTCACCTTTATGCTCTTTAACATGTATGCCTCCTATTGTGGAAAATTCTTGCACTTCACAAGATCCCTGTTATTTTTCCTTGGTTATCTACACACTTAAAAGTCTGTATTTCTCTATCTACATCCTTTTCAAAGTCTTTCATTTGAGGCTAAACGTCTCCAACTCCCACCTTGCTTCTTTGTACTGTTCCATTGTAACCACCTCGGTCATAGACTCAGGCATTTGCATATGATTAATACTTTATTTCAAGTTGTTGAGTCTTTCAAAAGACATCTTTGTGTGTCTGTATTGGACTCCTACTTTTCTTCCCCTGCTGCTGTAATTCACTACTGTGCCCTTAACATGGTGGTTTTTAGCAGCTGCCAACTATCCTGCATCTCTTCCCTTTTGTGGAATTCCTTTATCAGCTTCCTGCATTTGCTCCACTCTGCTCTCCCTCCATTTCTTCTTTTCTGACTTCTTTTTGAATTCTGAATCCAATGGATTTGTGGTCACCATTTTCACAGAGGTTTATTTCCACCATCTAATTCTGACCAAGTACTTTGGGTTAGGACTAGATTAATTAGCCATTTATATAATGCACAAACAATCCTGAGCAAAGACCCCAGCACTTTAAGTCTTTCTCTTCCCATATGAGCCCTACCAGCCATTAATTCCTATCTGGCCTTCAGGAACTGATTTTAATTAGCTATGTCATAAAAATTAGGACTTGTATAACTAGTTCCTTCAAGTCGGGCAGGTGAATATTTCAGCTCTTCCATGTATTCATCCATATGTGATATTTTATTCTATCTACATCTGCAGCAGTGTGTTGCCATTCCCTATGGGGAGCTGTTACTTTATGCAAGTTTCTTAAGAAACAAACGCATCACATTAAGAAAAACAAACAATCTTTTGCAAAAACTAATCCACAGCCCCGGAGTTAACCAGCCTGACTCGAAACATTTCTCCACTACACCCCAATTAATACGCTCAGGAAAACAATAGTAATAAGAAAAGAGAAAAAGAAATTAGAAATTCAATAGAAAGAGCCTGCTGGAGTGAGGCCAGGGATCTGTGCACCACCCTTCCACTTACAGCCTGACTGACTCTAGCAGCTGGTTCCCTCCCCACCCCTTCACTGCATGTTTGGGAGTACAGAGAGTGTCTTTTGGCCCCCTACATATAAAACCCAAGACCACTTCAGGTCATCTCTCAGGGAGCTGGCAGAAAGACCTTTTCCCATCCTCTCAGCACATGTTGATCCACAAGCCTGGCTTGCCTAGAAGGTAAATTAAACTCAAGTAAAACATTTTAAAGCTTCCTTACCCCACATTTGGTGCTTATGTGCCAACGAGTGAAACTTGCATCCAAAGATCTGTTTGCCAAGACTCCAATTTCTTATTGCTGCCTGTGAATCGGTCTCTTCCCCAAACAACCAAGCTGCAAGACAGGAAGGGCATGCTCTCTTTAAACCATAAATCATCCCTTTAATTGGTGATCAGGTGCTGTGTGAGAGGCCTGGCAGGTGTCAGTTCACTGCTGTGTGACTGAATGCAGCTTGCTCCAGCGCTCCCCTGCCCCTCGTCCCTGCAACAGGCTGGAGGATCCACACAAGCCTTGAGAGTGGCTTAGAGTGGCAAAGGGGAAAGAGAAACAGGAGAATGCAGAAGTTTATCTTCCTCCAGAGCAGCATCTGGGTGACAGCTGAGGCAGCCTGAGCTGAAAGGCATCTCAGCCATGCATCGAGATGGTTATCTGACATCAGAGAAAGTCCCAGTCTGCCTGTCCCCTCTCATCACTGTCAGGGGCTGGGAGGAAATGGGTGTACACAGGATTTCCACTATATGGGCTAGAAAAATGAAGAAACTTCTATGACATGCACTTTTACCTCCCTCTCTGTTCATCTAATGTCTCCCTTAGTTCATATGCTTAATCTAGTCTTTGTTTTCTGCTCTTACTCCCATAAGGTGTAGGTACCCCATCACACATGGTCAAAAAAATCAGGTTGGACCTTTAAGGTCATAAAGCCCAGCTGTTAACCCAGCACTGCCAGGTCTCCACTAACCCATGTCCCTCAGCACCATATCTACATGTCTTTTAAATACCTCCAGGGATGGGGACTCCACCACTGCCCTGGGCACCCTGGGACAAGCCTTGACAACACTCCTAGGGAGGAAATTTTTAGTAACATCCAACCTAAACCTCTCCTGGCACAACTTGAGGCCATTTCTTGTACTGTTGCTTGTTCCCTGGGAAAAGAGACCAATCCCTTCCCCTTGCTCCAACCACCTTTCAGGGAGTTGTAGAGAATGACAAGGTCTCCCTCCTTTTCTCCAGGCTAAACAACCCCAGGTCCCTCAGCTGCTCCTCAGAAGTCTTATGCTCTAGACCCTTCACCAGCTTTGTTGCCCTTTTTTGACCATGCTCCAGCCCCTCAGTGTCCTTCTTGGAGTGATAGACCCCAAACTGAGCTCACTATTCAAGGAGCTGCCTCCCCAGTGATGAGCAGAGGGAGATGATCCCTGCCCTAGTCTTGCTGGCCACACTAGAGCTGATACCACCCAGGATGCTGTTGGCCCCTTGGCCATCCTTAAAGTTGCTGAGAATCAGAAGAAACATGTTTTCCTTCAGGGTAGAGATTTAGGTCTTTGGTATTTTAGTTTCCTCAAGATATCAGTCATCTAGCTTCTGTTTAGGTGACTTACTCCTATTTTAATCAGCAAAAGCTAGGTACTTAAATGTCTTCAAAGAGCTGGTCCCCAGTGTCTTCCAGCTACAGGATCCAATCACTGATTCATCAGTCTCTGGATCCAATCAGCAGTGATTGATTTAATGATGTCAATATTCCCTTCCACTCCTCCGTAATTTCCTGTCCCTGCCCTTTATGACTTACTATAGGAAGTGACCCATTATGATAAATCAGTATTCTAGCAGAAAACTCTGCTGAAAATGAAAAACAAAATTCTACACACACCCAAGAAGCATCTGAAGCCACAGCATCAGTGCCCAGCCTGCTATTTATTGAATTGTTTATCTATAATGCAATGCCACATTCTAAAAAATTAAATTAGTCTAATTATCCTATTTAAGGAGATAACTCTCCTGTTGCTACCACTCCCATAATTTTCTGCATTTCCGTCTCCTAAATTATCCACTTCTAGGCTTTTTTTTTTCTAGCTCATATATATCTGAAAAAAATATCCTTCGAGGTATAATTAACTTTTTAATTCAGAATCCTAATTTCCTCTCTCAGACATTTTCTGCAGTGTTTAAACTATTTATTATGCAAACTTAGAGAAGTCAAACTATGAATTATGTACAAATCTATGTGTTGGAGTTCTCAGCTAATCACTGCATCTCGGTGTCTCGTGGTTCAAGGTAACCAAAGTGCACAGAATGGAAAACCCCAGAGTCCAGCACTGAGCACAGGAATTTTTTTCCCTCCTGTTGAAGACATCCTTTGCCCTGAATTAAATAACTTAATATCACCTTTGTAATGATTTTTTTTTTAAAATTCTATTTTCAGATAATTTCTTATCACCCACCACTGTGTTTGCCTTCCTGCACATCCTACTTCCTTCATCTCTTCTACACTGCTCTCAATAAACTGCAATCAGACATGTGAAGACTTGCAATGACTTCTTACAACTGGTGAATATCCTGACACTTGGTGTTAGATTTTTCTCTTTTTCCTGATACTGGCTCATTTGCTTATTCCTTCCCTTTGCATTTTTTGGGGTTTATGCTGTGATTTTACACCGTAGTTTTAAGGGTGGGAATGGTCCTTTATGCATCTTGTCTTGTACTTATCTAAAGCGTTTGTTTTTACACATAATTTAGGCTTTGGCATCATCCTAAAGGGTACTGTTGTTATTGTCATGATGAAAGCTACATGGGGCTCTAAGCCTAGATTAAGGCCTTAAAGACTTCAAAGAAAATTGTATTTGCGGTCCCAAGGATTTTTCATTCTATGATTATTCTTTCTGCTAATTAATAGCACATCAGTGGCTATCTATCTGTCCTGTCAGCAG
>NW_008582202.1:68349-98213 GCF_000691845.1 Merops nubicus
CCCTCTAGCTTTTCAGTGGCATATTTTCTTGCATATCTATTTTAACCAAAATGGAATTACATTGCTTGGAGAAACCTTTTCTCCCCCAGTGCATGCAACTTGAAGAAAATGAAAGGGAAAAAAATATGCTTTTATTTATTTTTGCATATGGGATTGTTATGAGTCATTAGCACGGAAAGCGGACAAGCACCGTGGGGTTACATCCAATTGCAAAATAAGTGAATTGTTAGAGATGGAACTTCTGATTGTGTGAGGCTGCAACGCTTCATTGAAATCTCTTGTGTTGGCTTGATTGCTGGAGCTGGATTTTCAAAAGTACAAAGGATTCTCAAAGGGCTTTTCCCAAGAAAATGGGACTTACTTCCCCTAAATTAAGCAGCTAAAAGGTCAGGCATTCAGTCTAACCTACCAGCTCAAATTCAGTCATCCCAGACTAAAGAGTTATCAAAACAGAAGATGTAATCTTGATTTTTTTTTTTTCTGTATGTTTCATATATATAAAAATAGACTAGACTATATATGAACATAGACTGGACACCTTGGACAAGGTGGAGAGGGAGAGAAATATAGTCCTGATTCAAGGGAAAAAATCCCTTCCCTAGGAAAATTCTTTGGCTAGGCTTTAATTTATCAGGGCCTTAAAAGTCAGTGGCTTTAAACAGAGTAAACGACCGTGTTGCTGAAGCTGTTTTCACATTCGAGCCCAAAGACAAAGATGTATATGCTTCTGGAATGAAGCTTGACTAATAAATAAATGTTATTAAATATGTGCAGCTGAAGAGGGAAAGCTCCAGGTTGTGTTCTGGGAAGACTCTTTTAACCATGCGCTCAAACTCTTTGCTCTAGCTCCTGTTTGCATCCTTGTTGAATGTACATTTTATTCCATGCCTTTGGCCACCAGCCCAATGGACATAAGGAAAAACCTGGTAGGTACAATTCATTGGAAAACAGAAGATGGAACTTGTGAACACAGAAGCCAAAATATTGAGGTTCTATCTGTGAAGAAAGAGAAGATTTTTATAGACTTTGGAATTTTATTCTGTGTGGGGTCATAGACCTTTCTCCAGACACATTCCTCTAGGAACTGGGAAAGAGCCCAAACATGTCTGCATTATGACTGTGTCTGCTTCAGCATGACATGTAAAGAAGATTGGTCCTGCAGCCTCCCAAAAGGGGAAGGAAATGTATTGTTAAAGACTTTCACAGCAGCATCTCCATTTCTTTGTAATTGGCTTTGCCTCATTACCAAAGCACCCTGCGTGTGCTTTTCACTCATGCACGTGAGTGTTTGCATGAGGTAGAGGAAACAGTTCATATTTTTGTTTCCTTCTCCACCTTTTTTTTTTTTTGGGGGGGGGTCAACAGCTTCAGAAGAGAAGGATGTGTGCAGCAGCCTAGATGTAAACCCAGTCAGCTCAGTTTTACTCTTAAGTCAGTCCAGCTGGAACTCAGACCTGCATTTTGAGAAAACCTGATGGGAATTGCAGACCTTGTGATCTGGTCCCTTCCGTCACCCCTTTGGTCTTGAAACTTCAAATAAGCATACAGGAGAAAAATAATTGCAGGAGAATTCCTGAGCTAGGACATCAGATGGAGATAGGAAAAAATAAAAATATCTTCTGCAAAGATGAGGACAAGCCAGCAGTTCTGAAAAGCTGAGTTCCTCATCAGGGATTCTTGCTATCGTTTTTATTTATTGCTTTTGACACCTGGTCTATCATGTCAGGAATTCTTCTGGCTCTTCAGCCTCCTGACAGATGTAGTGTGCAGCAAATGCCTTCCAAGTGCGTCTGCCTCTGTCCTAGCAACAGGCTCAGGATGCAACCAAATCCCACTGTGATCAGGGATGGACAAGTTGAAGGATGGATAAGATGGATGCAGTGATGGCTGCTGAGAAGCCGAGGCTGAAATCTGTGTCTAGGAGACTTAAAAGACTGACTTTAGCAAATAAAACATGCACAGCAAGCAGATCAGATAATGTCAGTTCAAATCTTATTTATCTCATCAGTAGCAGCTCTGTGTATTTCTTGCTTTCACTTTTTTTACTGTTTTTTGTTTGGGATGTCTCTCATTAACCTGCTTTTCTCTGAATTTGTTTGTCTCTTGCTTTGGCAGCTAGCCAGTAGAAATCAGGGCTTTAATTCCACAAACTGTAGACTGTGTCCCAGTTATTAAACTGTATTTATTTCTCTGTTTCCAGAGTTTTGTTTTAGGCTTGGAGGTTTGGTTTTTTGTTTTTGTTTTCCTCTCCCTAGTTCTGCCTTTCCCCCCCCCCCCCCCTTAATTTCTGTGGTATTTTGCTTCTCTTGCTCCCACCACAAGCAAGAAAAAAAGAACTGTTTAGAGATTTTTTTTAACTCCTGGGATGACAGAATCTAAACTGACTTCCCCTGTGGGCCAGCCTCAGGCCCCCGATTCAAGGGCCAGATGCTGCTCTGGAAAGGGTCCTGGACAAGGCAGTCCCTGGCAGAGCTGGGGACTGTGTGCAGCTATACCTCAACACCAGGACAGATGCTGCCTTTGGCAAAGGGTGTCCTGAGTGACTGTGTTGGTGGGTGCAGTAGCTGTGGTCTGAGGTAACATACCTGTCCATGGGGTGAGTGGTATTTTGATGATGCCGTGCCTTCTGGGCACTCTATCAGCCCATGGGGGAGGTTTTAAGACACAGAAAGGACATTCATACTGCCACACTTCAGCTGTCTAGCTTGGAGTGGTTAAGCTGGTTGCTCCGTTTTCATGTGTTGTATGGGCAGTGAAGAAAAAGCCTTTTCCAGAGACAGTTTGAGAGGAGACCTGAAGGTCCCCTGCACGAGCTTCTCTTTTTCTAAACGCTGATGGAATACCTCAAAGACAAGCCATCTAAACTCCAGTGTTGCAGATCTTCCCCTTTCCTAAGCAGAAACCACTTTTGCAAACACAGACTCACAGTTCTGCATCTTGGAGTTTGAAAGAGGGGTTAGGCATCTGTGTCCCTATTTTAAATAGCCCTTGTGCCTGCTGGAGCATGGACCCGTAGATAGGAGCAGCAGAGCTGAATAATCCACAGTCAAAGTTGGGCTCAGTCCAAGTTACCACGGTGAAAATTCTGGTTGCACAATTCAGGCAGAACATTTAAGCAGTGCTTGGGGAAGGGGTTTTCATTCCCTAAGCTTCATCAAGTACCTTCCTCACCTAAAGCTTGGTATGGGACAGATCTGAAAGTAATGGCAACACATGATGAAGGCAAATAGTTCTGTTTGGCTCATACTAGGACCGTTATGGAAATTATAAGAGGACATGTTTTATCACAGTATATAATCACAATTTTTTTAAAAAAAATTGCCCATTTCTTCCCTGAATATCATCCAAATTCTGTGATAATGCAGTGTCTGAAAATTCTGAAAACTATCTTCTCACTTCTGCTACTAGTAGAAAAAACACATCAGCCCATCGTGTTTCACCCAGCGAAATCTCTTTTCTCCATGGAGGTGCTGAGATGGCTCATTCAGCCTAGAGATATTACTCAGAGGATCACAATCCATCAACCTGGCATAGAGAAGATGGATGGCAGATTCCTTTTAAAGACATGTTAGTTTACACAAGTACTCTGGGAAGTGTATTTCAGATCAACCCATTCAAACAAAGATGGGAATTGTAGCAGACAAAAGCACCCCTCCAATTTTCCCAAGCACAAAGTGTAGCTAATGTTTCTAGCACGGCTGCTATCCTAATTAAAGCCTAGGGTGTTTTAAAGCACAGGCAGAAAAATACCATTCTATGCTATTTCCATTCTTCACTATGAAGTCTCCACTGAACACTTCCCAATTCTATGAGAAAGGAGAGACGTAGAGAGATTCGAGCCCAGACATTAGAGATTTTTAGGCTTCCAAGTCCCCATTGAAATGGTTTCAGTAGGGATCCAGGATGGAGAAAATCTGACACTCCAGAAATGTCATTCATGATTGAGACAAAGGTTTTGGTCCAAGTCCTGTCTCCATCTCTTGTGAATTCCTTCTGTAATTTATGACATGTTTGTGTTTGCTGTCCTTTCACTTTCCATTCATTCTGAGGTTCACTCCTAAAGTGGTACAAGCCCAGCCAAGGAATTATTGGTGTCCCTTCAACAGAGAGGACGTGGCAACCAGAAGGCACATAGCTCTTGGGCTGGCAGGGTATGCAAAGTTGAATTTCAATGTCAATGAGCAGCTAAATGTCTGAGGGCTCATCCACACACACAGTTTATCCACTGCTCTGAAAACTTCTAAACTGACCTGTCACAAACACTTAGTTCACAGCTACTTCTGTAGCTCTGAAATAGCTGCACATTTTGCACTCACACCTTGAGCAAACCTGTACATACATTGTCTTGAACCTAGTACCTG
Source organism: Merops nubicus (assembly GCF_000691845.1). Lineage (NCBI taxonomy): Eukaryota > Metazoa > Chordata > Aves > Coraciiformes > Meropidae > Merops > Merops nubicus. The sequence goes on from NW_008582202.1 coordinate 72,711, forward strand.
CATGTGTTTTCTAGGTCACATTCGACATAGGAAGTTATCAGTTGTCCTCTAAATGTCAGGCTGGCCTTTCTTCAACGATGGGTTTGCTTTGGTTTGGTTGTTTTTAATAAATCTTTTTCCCTTGCTAACGGTATTTTTGAAGCACAGAAAATGTTGTCATAGAGTTCCTAGTTATTTACTTTTTTCTCTTTAAATCCCTTTACTCAAATGATTGGGTTCATAATAGCTTTCATCTTTGTGAAATCAACTCTGTGTCTGCGTGTGTCTGTGGTTTGGATGTTAACTCCATTTGCATGTAGCAAATGTAATCAAGTCTGTGTCACTTGCATCTAAACAACTCCCTGACTTTTAATTCTGTAACTGAATTCCCTTTATCTGACAAACTGATGAGGTCTAGCACCAGTTTCCCTTCTGTTGGATAAAACACTTTTAAAGTTAGGAAATTGTCATCTTCATTTACAGAAAAGAAAAAAAAAATAAAAGAGGATGTTTTTGGTTTAGCACCATGAGATCTCCTTTATATGCCATTCAGATTGCACTCTTTTTCTTCCTACCTATAACAGAGAGGTGTTTAAAGAGCCAGATGAGAAAGCAAGTCACTGTCTGGTCTGCAATGGATAGCAGTCAGGACCTCATTTGGTCTTTATTTGTGAGAACATTAGTTCAGATAATTTGCTTCTGAGTTTTCAGAGGCACAGAAACAGGCAATGACTCTCTTGATATAAGAATATAGCCCTCCCACTTTTATTTGCCCAGTTTTGCTTCCTAAACAGATTGTAACCAGTGCTTTTAATATTCCAGTCATGCAAATCTTCCCATCAGGTTTCAGTAACACCAAAGTAGGTCGAATTTGTGCTCATATGTGAGCAATTCTTATTCCTCTTTTACTACTTCAGAATCTTCACATTGGTGTACAAGCAATTAAAGATTTTCTATTCCTTGAAGTCTCTTGGTGCCTCAATTAATCTGGTTCTCAACATCTTGATTTTGTGCTAAATTAGTGCTCCTTGTCCCTTCTCTTCATCCTCCCCTTTGCTATTGCTGTAATGCTCTCCTGCACCCTGCCTGCTCTACACAGCCCCTCTTCTTAGGCTGGCTCCTCTTCTCCCAAAATAGATCTTCTCCCAGTGTCTCAGCCTCACGTTCACAGAGGATGACCAATATTCAGAAAAATAACATCTTCTAGCTTACACAATTCCACTATAATTTCACTTCCAGAACTTTCTGCCTTCTGTCTTACTTCGTGGGTTAAAAGTCTGCATGAGAAGATTACTTGGGGTTGCCTGTTCTTCAGCTGCTTTTTTTGACCTGAACTTGTGTCCAGATTTGTCTGTAACAAGTGAAGATCTGTATAAAGATGAGTTACGTATATTAAGACATATTGCTCTTATTAAAAGCTTGCCTAATATGTTCAAGAATCTTATGAGATAGATAGCTATATATATGTATATATATATTTTAAGGAATGTCCAAGTCAGCCAATCCACCCTTGGACAGTCTTTCATTCCTTGAGAAAGAATCTGAGAAAGGATCTCTCTTCTCTTTGGTTGTTGGCTTTTTCTTCTCCCCATTCCTCCTTTCTTTTTTTTAATAAACGTACACAATTTTCTTTTAATCTATGCTATGAGTATATGCTCAGTCCCATGTAGATGCCTATTCCCTTCCACTAATTGGATCATCAGAGATAATTTCCTACATAACAGCCTAAGAGACTAGAAACAACTGAACATTTTCTGTTAAGTGAAAATTATTCTGTTTTCCTTCTGTTTGGGGCTCTCATTCTCACAGCACTAGTCACGTAGTAGGTCACCAAGTCCTTTTGGTGCTGGTGGTTACTGAATATCTGATAACAATACTCATCTCAGTTCTTCTGCTAAGCTCAGGGGAGTTTGTGCAATATTACTATGACTTGCATTAGTATTTCATCCCTAGAGCACCCACATTCCCACTGTAAGCCAAGCATCGTATACGTGCTGCAGAGAAGGGAAACCATTCCCCATAGCCAGACCCTGGGTCATTGTCTTCTCAGGATATTCATCCAATCACCACCAAATATTTCACCCACTTCATGTGACCTGAACCCTGGTCACATTCTCTTTCAGGATGAGCACGTTTGACTTCATCCACAGAGAGGCAAGGCACCAGTGTGGAGTCTAAGCAGAAGAAGAGCTCCAGTCCACAGCAAGGTGCTGACTCACCCAAGAGTTTCCAGTGGCAGATGCTTTCTTTAAAAACTAGTACTTTTAAAAACAGATAAATAATGGACTTCAAGCCACATTTCTGTAGCTCAATGGTGACATCCAGTGACTGGCTCAGTTATTCCCAGGTGTGTATTCTGCAGGGGTAGCCCGTCCCTGTTTCTTGGCTCCAAGAGTGACTCACATGTCTCTTGCAATCACATCATGTTCATACTGAAAAATACTTTAAAACAAAATCCCTGTTTAGATTTGCATAATCACTTAATTGCAGTGCCTCACATCTCTTTTCTTCCTGTTGAGCAGCACTCTGTGCAGCAAGCAATGTGTCCATAAGCTTGGCTCTCAGTCCTAATATACCTGAAAAGGGTTTAGCTCCATTGATTAAGGAATTCCAGCCTTTTAGCCTGAATTCCATGAACAGCAGCTGTTCACTTTCTTTGTGACCTGAAGTGATCTGAAATCTTTCATAACACAGGTCTAGATATTATTCTTGTGCAGTCACACCATGCCTGCCTGGGGTACAGGGTTCAGTGGTCCTCTCCTGGGCTGGGTGGGCAGAGACACAGTGAGAGCAAATGTAGAGAAGAGGGGAAACATTTTGGAAAGGATTGGGGGAAAAAAAAAGGACACAAAAAGAAAATGGAAAAAATGGTAGGTCATAGGAAAAAAAATGAGGAAAAAAAAGGAAAAAAAACATTCATGGAGGGGAATCTAGGGAAAAAAAAAGCAAACAGAAGCTGAAGGGAGAAGTGGAATGAGGCAGAGGGAAGAGCTGTCCCAGTCTCAGCAAGGAATCAAGCTATTAAGGGATCTCAGTACAGTGGAGGTGGCGTGTATTGAATATACTCTGTCAGTGCAGCAGCACCCGGCTTTCCGCGGTGATAAATGTCATATGTCTTTGCTGACACTTGATAAAGGTTCTGTCTATCAGCCGTGCCAGCCAGCAGGGCCAGCTGGCTCAGGCTTAACCTTCATCACGGCTCTTTCAAAGAGAAATCCCAGAATTTTCCTGCATTTGCCACTCCCTCTTCAGAGATGCTTCCCCTCTTCCCAGCCCGTTCACCCTGCTCACCTCAGTGCTTCCTGGCACTCAGCTTCAAAAAAGACCACGAGCAGCAGAAATAAAACTGTCCGACTTAGCCAGCCAAGGAGAGAGAGTCTGGTGCTGGACTCATCCAAGCAAGGCTCTCAAGTAGGATGGAAGACATGGAAAAATCATGGGAATGTAAAAATAATAGGAAAAAAAATGAAAAATATAAAATCTCACCCTTCAAACTAGGCTTGTAGCTAATCAGTCATTGTGCAAGACAGTTCCTCAGCCAGTGTTAAAAGAAGTGTGTTGATTTACCCCAAGAAAAAAAAAAAGTATGGACATGGTACTTCAGGACATGGTCACAGTAGTGTTCGGTTAATGGTTGGACTTGATGATCTTAGAGGTCTTTTCCAACCTTAATGATTCTATGATAAAAGAAGATCTGGCCCTGTGTCTCATGTCAATGAGATATGCTATCTAACCAGATCAATGGAAGGGTCATTATATATTTAAATATACCTTAAATTCAGCTCTGAGAGCACTGGGAAATAACTGGAGGCATAACACTTCTCATGGGAAGGCCAAAACAACCTTTAGAAATGCAAATAGATTCTAAAGTCTTGTAACCATAATTGGAAAGTTCAGGCTGGCCACATTGTGAGCTTTGGTTTAGAGGTTAAACCAAACAAAGAAAGTTATTTGTCTAAGATGAAAAATTGGCAAGGTGCTCAAGTGTAAAAATAGTAAGCAGCTGGCCAACTTGGAATAAAAACAGGCAGAAAACTTCTCAGTTGCACAACAAAATGAACGAATATAAACCACCTGAATTGCAGCTATTCAGGAAGTGAATTATTCAGAAAGACCGAAGGATAAGAATAAATCACACATTAGCACATCAGGTTAATATGGCAGCAAATAACAGGAGAACAGGGTTATTTAGGATATATATAAATTCTTGTCAAGATGGGTCATTATTTTTTCCCCCTTTCTGGGCTCAATGAGACAAACATTCAGTCAGTTCTGAGTATCTCAGCATCAACAACGTATTGACAACTTGGAAGGAACTCAAAGACCATCTCCAGAGATGATTTAGGGACTGGAAGGATTGATTTACAAGGAAAGGTTTTATGAACTAAGTGGAATAGATTAATCTCCACTATAATTCCATTGATGTCAAAGGGCCAAATTTTGTCCTCAATTACAACAGTGTAGATGTGGTGAAAATTCACTGGAGTAAAAATGTAAGGTCATCAGTAGGGAAAAAAAAAATAAAATCTAAAAGGAATCTCTATTAGACTCTGGACATATCTCTATGGAGAAATGGTTGAAACTCCAGTGCTTGTGACATTTAAAATTAACCAAGATAATGGTATTGAATAATATTATACAGAGACCTGCAGTGACAAGGGAAATAAAAATATCTAAGTGCTATTTTCCCCACACTTTTATTATTATGATGATTACGGTTATATGAAAGGAGGAATCCACATTTGAAATTAACTTCCTATTGGTCCTTTTAAACATAATATGTTTTAATACAGACAAAAAAAAAAAAAAAAAAAAAAAAACATCAGAGGAAAATCCATCTTTGGCAGAGCCAAAGAAAATAAAGAGAGTTTTTAAAGTCTGTTAGGGATAAAGGAAAACCTAACAATAGTATCAGCCTATTACAACATGCTATGGCTGGTGATGCTAAAGCAGAGATGACAAACTGTTAATAACGATGGAAAAGAGGTAGTTCTGTTCAGTAGCAGTTTATATACTGCAGTGTAAAGAGGTGGCTCTGAGGAAAGATTTTAGAGGATGCCTGAAGTAAGTTTCAGGTTGATTCATAATTTGAAGTATGAAGATGATATAGTCCTCACTACTGAAATCACAGAATTCTACCAATAGGTTGTATGCTGTAGTAAGGAAGAACTATTACACCTTCACTTTTATCTCCAAGACAAAAATAATGTCTGTAACAGAAAAAAAAAATAAAAAAAAAGCTGGTGATTTTGGAAGAAAGGAAAGGACCTGAACAGACTTCAGAGATTTTTATGTCTAGGTATAGAAATAAATCAAGGCAGCTAATGTGCACAGAGTGTGCGGAGGAAGTCGGGCACAAGAACAGCCATGTCCATCATAGCACAGATCTGGAAGATAAGAGGGATCAAAATTCAAGCAAAAAGCACACGACTTTAAAGCAGCTCTCTGTATGGGTGTCACATCTGCCTGCAAGGTCAGGATGTCTTCCAGAGAGAGAAACCACCAGTGTTAAAGGCACTGTCCTGTAGATATGTGAGTCGTTGTCCTCCCTAGCCCACCAAATTTTCCAACAATGTAAAACGGGGTTGTGACTAGTTATGGGGACACCCTGTCCTGGCCAGGGGCTGATAAGAAGGACTGATAAATGAAGTTTTAAAAAAAAGCCCCATGTAATAGCTTAAGAAGATAAACTTCTAAGGAAGAGTGGGATGAAAGAGAAGGGGAAGGGTGAGAAGACCACGGTTACAAGGCATGGAGCTCTCAGCAGAGTGAGGATAAGACTTGCATAAATGACCAGCCAGGAAGTTGATTTTAATGTGACACCAACCTTTGAACTGAAGACTGCTGATGGCAAGGATGATGAGGAAATAATTTAAGCTCACCAATAGTTGAATAACAGCTATTACAGAGCAGTCTGGATACTCTAAATCTAAATCAAAAGTCAGCCTGAAAAATATCTATCCCATAAATGCTAATAGAATTCATAAATAGTAAGAGAGTCAAGGTTATCGGATGCTCTGATACAATATCACATAAAAAACCAAAACAAAACAAAACAAACACTGTATGGGATTACTTGTTACTCTGGATTGATAATTTATCATGACATAAATGCAGTGAAAATAATGGAAGAGCTAATCGAGGAACCAATTAATAAAGAATTAGGGGATAGGAATAGAATTAATGACTGTCAACATGATTTTATGGAAAATAGGTTTTATCAAATAAACCTGATTTAATTATTTGGGAAGATTCCAAGTTGGACTGATAATCATATTGATGGACTTGGCTTTAGTAAAGCCTTTGAGTCAGTATTGTAAAATGTTTTGATTTAAAAAGTTAGAGCTACACTAATACAAAATACACTAAACAGATTAAAAGCTGACTAACTTTGTGAGTTCAGCAAGTACTAATTAATGGGGCTTTATCACAAGCATTTCCTCCTTGGGGAATTTCGATGGATAAATGTATCTCCAGTCAGTATTACATTATATTTCTAGCAAAGAACTCTAGCAAAGTTAATATACAACATACTAATATTATAATAATAATATACTATTTAATATAATAATATCTAATATGCAGTCACTGAATGCCTGTCTATCAAAGTCTGATGAAGTGGGAAATGAAGGTACTTGTAGGTACTTCCAGAGAGTGCTCAGATTTGTCTGATGGGTCCATTCAAGACAATATCCAGCCCCGTATGGGGGCTGTGCCCTGGAGCTCGAGTAGATGATGCTCCTCTGGTCCCCATGTGCAGAGCTGACCTTGGATGACCTGAGAGGAGATATGAAAGGGTCCGGGACACAAAATCCTCAACACTCCAGATCCCCTTTTCTTCTTTTTCATGGATCCCACTGCAATATCTAACATGCTGTTGGAGGCAACTGCCTGAATCCAAAATCAGCTGACACCTCTTGTTTTAATTTATCTTTTTTTTTTTTTTTTTTCCCCCCAATGCTATTTTCTACTGCCTGCCCTTAGATCCTAAGGCTTTGGCTTAAATCCATGCCATCTGCAGACAGCCAGTTTTTTTGCAGCCATCCTTCCAGCAATCGTGTTTAACTCATAACCTTATAGCTTTGGTATATGCTATTAAAACCTGAAGCTTTCTCGTTATGTTCTTCAGCTGCATAGCTTGTTTCAGACCACATCCCAATAACTCTCCACACTCAAACAATGCAAAGAGACTGTTATTTTCCTGAACTCAAATAATCAGAGACCTTTTTGAGGGTATTTTTCTCCCCTTCCTCTTTGTCATCCTGATAGATCTCTGTCAGATTCTGTAATAAACGAAATCCCAATGAAAAACAAGCACTTACTTTCCTCCCCCTCCTCTCCACTTCCCCACCCACAAATAAGTGGTATGCTTTTAGTGCACTTAGTGTTCTCAGATTATGTTAAAATATACCAAACATACACTGTTCTAGTCTTTCATGAAAACTTTAAATTGCTATTTCTGGGCTCAATTCAACTCTTCCCTCATTCTGCGATAAAAGAACTTAAAAGCACTGTTCTAGAATAGAATAGGGTTTGGGTTTTATACAGCTTCTTTCATGTTCACTGTATCCCAAAGGGCTTTACAAAGCACTGATGGAGCTACTACAAGTACAGTAAGCGAAGGCAAATGCAGCATCCATTATGTGCTCAGGGATGGCTCATGCACCTAGCACCCAGCCTTATGTAACAGAATGGAGCATTAGTTGGACATCAGCATGGCTTTAATGGGCCACAGGGAAGTCTAGGAGTCTGAAATAGTAGGTGGAGAGAAAAAGGAGAGGCAGGGAAGTGTGGTGTGCGTGGCAAGGGGTTCAGGTGTGTTCTTTCAAGTCGTGCAAGCAGGCAATGGCACTAATTTTCTTGGGGAGATTGTATCTCCCCGTTGCATGTAGGGGACATGTGGAGAGGGGTGTTTTTCTGGGGTGGTAGGGGTATAGAAATGTATTTGTTTGAGAACATGCTCTCCAGGTGAAGGGTGAGCAACCAAAGAGTGTGTGCAGGGGTGGTTGGACAGCTTGTCTGGGCTAAGGGCTAGGAGTAATTTCAAGTCGTGCAAGCAGGCAATGGCACTAATTTTCTTGTATTCTTTGCATGTAGGGGACATGTGGAGAGGGGTGGTTTTCTGCGGTGGTAGGGGTATAGAAATGTATTTGTTTGAGAACATGCTCTCCAGGTGAAGGGTGAGCAACCAAAGGGGTTGGTTGGACAGCTTGTCTGGGCTAAGGGCTAGGAGTAAAGTGTGGGAGAAGCCATAAGGAGGTGGGAAGAGTACATCTAGTGCATGTCTGTGATAGGAGTCAGTGTGTCAAACTGACAGAAAGGAGGCAATGCACTTCCATGGCAAAGTTGTGTGCATGTTATCTGTATATTTGAGCAAGAGAAAGGGTGAGAAATTACTCCTACTAAAGTATTCATATGCACAGATATTTATTCTTTGGAGAACAAAAAGCTTCTAAAGAAAAACACCAAAAAAAAAAGGACTATATGAGGTATGGTGAGAGGGTAGAAGTGTGTTGGGAAAAGATTATACAGCATGGAAAGAAGAGGTGAGCTTGTCAGGGGTCACAAACCTCCCACAGCATCGGGACAGCACACGAAGGGGAGGGATACTCCCCATTCCCAGATAGCTTGTGGTGTGAAAAGAAAAGGTTTTCTTTGAAACTGGCTGTGGGATTTCTTGCTGTTTGTGTCAGGGTGATTCAGAAAGAACAAGTATGCCTTTACTTCCACTTAGTTATATGTTCCTTGCAAAATCTGCCTTTTTAGAGACTCAGCATTAAAAATAAATTATAATTGCCTGCTGAAGAACGGTTCTTTTCACAGCATCATCAAGTGTGCATTTAAATGTAGAATACTTTTAAAGATGTAAACACCTGAAGGAAGAAGTTACTTTATTAAAAGAGGACTTTGTTTTAATGTCAGGTTTTTTTCTCTAGAAAAGGATTTTAAGACAAACTGGGAGGAAAAAGACCAAACCAAGCCTCAAACTACTCTGTAACCTCTCCTTAAACAAAAGAATAAATTTAAGACACTCCCTCTTCTCTCTCTTTCCTGAAGAAACATGGTCCAAGTCATGTTATGAGGTGGTGAGGCCTAAGAAGTCTTGAGTTTATAAATGATGGCTTACTGTAATGGCATGGAGGTTAGTCAGGAAGAGACTCCTGCAGGAGGCAGAGAGACCATTAGAGTTTTTCATTTGGGCATAAAAAACTTGATTCAGATGGAAAATTGGGGGAGGCTCTTATATTTTTTTTTCCACCATAAATCAGCTGAGATAACCAGTAAAACTTTCCTATGTAGACACAGGTATTAGCAATATCTATTTCAGAAACACCTTAGAAAATATGACACCACACTTCCACTCCACATGCTGATGTGACTCCCTCTCTACCTCCCCAGCATCACTTAGGTTCATAATGCTTATGAAACCTGTGCTTATACTCCCATGTAAACATGTTCAGTGTGCAGCTCCTTTGTGGGGCTGTACATTGTCTTTTTTTTGCCTTTGGTTATCCTGTGAATTATAAAGAAGTGTTTGCTGCAGGCCAGAGAGGACACATCTGAGATGCTGCTGGAGCTCTGGCCTGTGATGCTGCCCATGGCTGCCTGGGAGAGAAGCAACACTTGGCCCCTTGAGAGAGAGAAGACAAGGAGGAAGAGAATGACCAAGTCACAGAGCACAGCTTCTGCCAGACACCCTCCCAAAGCCTAATAACACTCAGTCAAAGGAGAACTCAGCAAGTAAATCCACTGACACTATCTCTTCACATCAGCCAAGGATCAGAGGAGCTTCCTGCTCCTGGGCTACAGGTATCATCCTGCAGCAAAGCACAACTTGCACAGCCCTCCTTCCCCAGCACTGTTTTTCTTCTCTATCAGGTGTACATCACAGCTTTTCCTCCAGCTGACCAGCTACAGAGTGGATGCTCTGTGTGTGCATGGGACGACAGCAAAGGAAACTGCTAAGCAAGAGAAAAAGATTAAACAATAGGGAAACAGCAGCGTTCCTCTCTGAAAGAACTGGTGGACAGAAAGTAGATGAGCCATAAAAGCAAAGAAATGTCTCTAGACTAAAGTAAATAGTAAGCTCTAAAAATCTACCTCTAAGAGATTATGTAGGTGGAACTTTACAAAAGAAATCTCTGGGGTTTACCCCAGTGTGAGCTGTTGCTTTACATCATTTGCCAGGCACTTGAGAGTTTAATATCAGCTTTTGATACAGTATTTTTCTAAAGTGATTTTGGAGATTACATAGAGGGAAAAGGCAAAAATGAACCTGTATAGAAGGGTTTTGTTGCAAAACCAGTTTTAAAGCCTGATGGAAAAGTCGTGAATGTCTTGTTTAAGGACACAGCCCTAGTAGCACAGGGTATCATTTCTTAGCTTGCAAAGTTTTCAGTGAACTGTCAAAAATACCAATGTGCTGGTATCAAGACAGGCAGCTGGAATGGAGCTGATAAGCCATAGACAAAGGCAATATCTTTAAATATCCTTTCAAAAAGATATCGTCCTAATAAACAAAACAAAGAGGTGGGCTTGGACCAAATTACTGAAGCAAATATCTGTTGGAAAACACTAAGGGTCTGTTTCACAAACAGTTGGAAGATGTTGATATTTGTTCAGATTTCCTAAAAAGAAAATACATTACAAGCTGGACAGGGTGTGGGAAGACAGGGAAGAAAAAGGCATGAAAAAATTAAGTTCCAAGTGTGTCAGTAATTGATGGAGATTTAATAACCTGGATTTCCTGAGCAGGGTGGATAGAAAAGAAAATATCTTTTCCTTGCTCCTAGAGCCAAAAAGAACACATCATAACTGACAGTTTTCTCCCCAAATGTTTAATGAGTCTGTCTCCCCACAAAAAAAAAAAAAAAAAAAAAAAAAAAAAAGGCTTCCAACCCAAAAAAAAAAAAAAAAAAAAAAAAAAAGAACAAGGTTTCCAAAATATATTCTGGAAAATTTATGGACCTTCTGTAAACAAAGATGTCATTATGGAGCTAAGAGTTTTTTGAGGAGTTGAAATTAAGAACATTTGTGCAAACTCAAGCCCTACAGATTATATATGCAGCAAGAGGGAACTAATGTAACTCCATTCAAATTGTTTTAATGTCACTGATTTGTGGATTTATTTCCACACTCTAAGTTTATAGATTTTCACTATGTGCTTTAGATTTTTCTTACAGTAAGAACAGCTGTAAGATGAAATTTAAGCAGACTCAGATTGAGATTTGGGTAAAGCACAAAATTTGTGGGATTTGCAAAGCACATAAAAGCCCCTTTTCCTCCCCCAGGCAATGCCTTTGAAATGGGCTGGAGTCCCAAGAAACAGACACTTTTCTTGGAAGTACTCTAGTTTGACTGCTCAAACTAAGAAATACTCTTAATTCTGAAGTAAATTGTGGTGGAAGAACCTGTAATCTACATACAGAGAAGATCTTCATACCCAGGACCAGGCACATTTCTCTCCTGTGCCCTCCCTGCCTGTTCTGTGCTCCACTAGCTGCCCCTCAAAATAAAGTAATAAAAATTCAAATGAGTCTTCAGAAAAATATACCTGCGAAGGGGACACATCTCCTGTCACTTTAATAACATACCAGGTTAATAATATTAAATCACCAGAGGCCATGGAAATGTCACTGGAAATATTTAAGGCTCCCCAATAGAGAGTGATGAGACTTTCAAGTAGCTGGGAGGGAGTCCGAATGGGATAGCAAGGACTGGCAAGACTGATCCTGGCCCATAAGGAAAAGGCATTTTGCAGGGTTGGGCTTCTCATTTAAGAAAATTAGAATATATTATCAAAATAAAATCTTATCTAATCCTGGAAATGAAATTTATGCTGGTAAAAAGAGACAGAACAGTTCTGCAATTTAGTCTCCAATTTATCCACCAAACTAAACTTTTACGACAGGCAACTGGGGCCCGTTTCCAACCTTTTGCTCTGCCAAGAGTTCCTTGGTTAATGTCAGAAGAGAGAATTTTACTGACACAAACATAAACATGCCCATCTGAATGGGTCATTACTTTTGCTTGGGTTCTGAACATGCCTTGATCCACCTCAGCATTTTACCAAAGCAACAAGCCTTAAAACAAACCTACCAACCAAAAATACAGAACCCTCTCTTAAAGACAGAGGGACAGCATGAGTTTAAGGCTGGCTGGGATTGCCAGAATGATACAAAGCTTTTTGACAGAGCTGTGGGATTTGTGCAATTTAAAAAAAATATAATTTCAATTTATTTATTTATTTTTTTATTGATCCACAGATATAACTGGACTGTGTGAAAGTGGCCAGATCTTTACCTCAAAAAAAAAAAAAAATCTTCGCTGGACTTGTTCTGATTTATACCAGCCAAAGGTAAAATCCTCTTCAGATGGAGGATAATCCACGTTTGTTTGATTCTTGAGTTTGCTGGACAAACGATTCAGGAAGAGGGAGTGAAGTGGGTCTGCCAGCTGAAGGACCCTTACAGCTCCTGCTGCTCACAGCTCTGCTTCCCTCTCCATCAGAAGGAAGACTTGAGCACAAATATTACTTCTTCAGACTCTAAAGTTGTCAGACAAAATGTAGCACTGGCTTCTTATCCTTAAAAAGCAAACAGCCTCAATTTGCTCGTATCCCTGTAAGTACAGCTTTTGCCTGGTGCAGGGAGAAACATGGATTGAAAAGGTGATCACTCCTCTGCCCACAACCTAAAGATGAGGAGGAAGAGAAAGTAGAATGTGACAAAAGTGAGGTTTCAAGGCCTGAAATAGAGAACTTCCAGTCTAGGTTGATCCTTCCTTGGTAGACATCATGCGGAGTTGTGCCAGCTGCCTTCTGAACTTGATGGAAAGCAGTCTCCACACAAGAAGGAAAGCTGGCAAATACAACACCAACCTTAATAAAACCCTCTCTGGAGCTGATGCCAGAGTCCCAATCAACAGCTTTGATCACTGCACCAGGCCGAATTATTAGAAACTAAACTAAACACAATTAGTGAACACGTGGGCATCTTGTTCTCTGGGAAGAGTCAATAGAGCTGTGTAGAGGGAAGTCATGTCTCACAAATCATTCTGGGGTCTTCTAAGTAATTAAGAAATAAATCAATAAGGATAATGTAGTCAATGTAGTGCTCGGGAATTAACAAAACAAAACAAACCTCTCACGGCAACATCTAAAAGCTCTTGAAGCAGCTATAACCTAATAGGATGAGGGGAAAGGTTTTCTTGGTTACTGCTTAAAAGGCCAGAAGCAAACATTCAACTTATTCATAAATGGGCTGGAAAAGGGGATTCATAACAAGAAGATGAAGTTAGTGGGAGACAGAAAATAACTGAGCATAGTCAGATTTGAAGCCGACTGTAGGGAATCTCAGAGGACTCTTGAGATAGAGAATGGCTCCATGATAAAATGTCAGATGAAATTCAATGTTAATAAGTGCTGAGTAAAGTACATGGGGAAAATAAGCCGAACTGTATTTCCAGGCAGGAACAGGAACTTGGAGTCATTGCAGATAGTTCTATAAAAATGTTAGTTTAGTACTCAGAAATGCTCAGAAAGGCAAATAAAACAGCAGGAACTGCTGGAATATCAGAGAAGAAAACATGAAACACCTTTGTGCCACTGTATAAAGTCTACAGTTCACCTGAATCTGCAATTGTGCATGTAATTTTAGCCTCTCCATCTCAGGGAAGAAAAAAAAAAACTAACTAAAAATGGAAAATGTGCAGAGAAAGAGAGCAAGAATCAGAGACCTGTAATGGTGTGCAAGGAGAGCCTTTCTAACCAAGGGCTCAAGAAAGAAAAACTGAGAAGGTAGGAGAGAGGTCTGTAAAGGTCTGAGTGGAAAAGAGGGAGTGCAGAACAGGGCTCCAGACTCTGTTGTATGGTAATAACCACGGGGCACTCCGCATTGGGCAAGTGGTTCCCAATAAATGAAACAAGCCCCTTTTCAAGACACACACATTCCAGTCCTTACCTCAGGGTGTTGTAGGGGGTCATGTACCTTCAAAAGGAAGCCATGAAACCACAGGGTATGCACAACTGTGGGTGTGGTGGATTTTTAAAGACAGGACACTGAGGAAGCCCTTCAAGAACCAGCTGCCAGAACCTGGCAAGGTGCTCCGTGAGACAGGTTGGAATGACATGTGCAAATAATTCTTGCACTGAACACTTGCTCCTCTCCTCATGGAGAATTTCCATCTGATCAAGCTTGATGATGTAAGCGGCCATCACTCCCTCCCCAAAAGAAGGTAGAAAGGAAGAGTTACTTTCAAATGTCTACAGTCCACTTAGCTCTCCACCATACTCTGCTTTCCATGAAATTTTGCACCTTGCCATGAACCGAGCAATAAAGTAACATTTGCCTATCAACCTAAATACTTAAAACAGGCTTTGTACCAACTGGTGCTTGCTGTGTGCTGTGTGTCTGTGAAAAAAGCAACCTGCTTTCACTCTCCACAAGGTGCCCCCAGCACCAACATCACTTTTCATAATAATGGACCAGATTCTCTACAGGTGTAAATCAAACTCATTCCCTCTAGATTAACAGTGACAGGCTAGTTTATACCACATCAGGAGCTAGTTAAATAATAATGCTGGAGATCTCTTGAATAGAGTAAGAATTTTTCATTGTATCTGAGGGTTGAAGCAGAGGATCAGGTGGGTTTCATGTTCATCGAACAGGACAAATAAGACTTTGTTCAGTGCAATACAGATGTTTCTTTCAGTGAAAGAAAAACACTGTACTTGCTTTTGTTTATTTGATGTTTCCCCTCCCTACACTGCCCCAGAAGAGAAAATAAGCTTATAAATTCTATATTAGCACTAACACATGTATCAACAATACTGACATGTTTTCAGTTGAATTTTCAGTTCATTCTATTTTCCATCTCACAATGAAATTCAGTTCAATAGAAAGATTCAATAGTAATTGGAAATAGGCTCTGGAAATTGCATAATCTAGTTCTCAAAGACCCAGAAATTAACAAACAAACAAACAGAACACACAAAACTAAAGTAACCACATTCTGTAAAGATGTAATAAGTCAATTAAATTCATGCACAATGTGATTCTTGGCTGACGGGAGAATACAAAGAGAGAGGTCAGATCCTGTTTTCAAAAAGGAGCCTCATGAAAAGGGAAGCAAATGGAAATGTCATTATTGAACATTATGATGAGAGATGAAAGGCGCCTCATCCAAAAAAGCTCCAAGGGGGTGAAATGTAAATTGTTCAGAAAGGAAGCAAATGAAAGGGATGTGATAAAGTCAGTGATGAGTAAACATGGGGGAGAGCTGCAACTCAGGTTCAGATGATAACAGTAATAAATACTAAAGGGCCTGGATCCGTAGCAGGTAGAAATCAGCACAGCTTCATCATCTCCAGTGGGGCTGCACAGATTCACACCCACTGAGCCTTGTCCTACAATAGCACTCAGTATTTAGGTAGCTCTTTCATCTATTGACATTGTGCACAAACTATTATCTTCACTCACATATGGAGAAAGGGAAAGGGGTACAAAGGCCTTGCAGCTTTTCAATTTTTCCCCTAGATGCAGTTGTGCATTTTGGTTGTTACTAGATTCAAGGACCTTGTTGAAAGCCAGAGCCAAGTCACCTCCAAACAAACCTGCATACCTGAAACTTCTGAAGGTGAGATTAATTTACCCACTCCAAAACAGAGGCTTCCAAAAGGCGTAAGGGAAGCAAAGAACTTCTCCATACAACACAACTGAGAGCCACACGACACTAGTTAAGATCACTCCTTGACATAGCTTGAATGCAGAAAAAAAGTTCAGCATTAGCTCAGCTGTCCATTGGGACTGCTTCACAGGCTTCAAGGACAGACGTTGAAAGGACAATCTTTCATAATAAAACACCCACGTTTTGAAACGTTTATGCCTAAGAAAGGGTTATATTAGATCAAGAGAGTCAATTCTGAGTCACCATTACCTAAACCCAAGCTGACATCTCTACCTACGATGCCTGCAGGAATTCTAAACACGGGCCATGGCGAGAGGGGATCCCTAACCCATATTTCATGCCTGTGCTGTTACAGGGTTCCTGGTGGCAGCTACATGTGAAATGAAAGCCCTGCAGAGACATCATTTTCAGAGACAAGTTAATCATCCCATAAAGGTACTCCTTGCTCCCTGCCGTGAACCGCTGCGTAGCTCCGCTGCCTGCTGCTCAACTGCCGGGTGATTCCACTCCAAACTGGTTGCCACTCATCTGTGAGGAGCTAATCCCTGTGCTTGGCATATGCAGGCTTGTTTAATATGTGAAGTTCCATGAGATCCGCTGGGATGGAAGGTTCTCAATGGATGCTCATCATCATCAAATGTAGGATGATAGTTAATTAGCTGGCATGTCTCTCGGAACCCCATGAGAATAGCCATTTGAGCCTGACAGAGATAACTTCCCTGAGAAGTGAATAATCCTGATAAATGTAAGTCCAGGAAAGGACAGTAGAAACTAGAGAGGCAGAAGTAGCATCTCTCTGCGTAAGATCAAGAATTTTGATCCCACTTCTACCGTCGTGCAAGTTAAAACTGACACCTTGGCCGGATTGAAGGTTAGGCAAGTGATATTTGGTGCTTATATCACCACCAACATTAATTTTAGATGGTCATAGGCAACCCTGTTGTAGCAAGGGGTTGTCAAGAAGTACTTTTGTCTACTATGTTCCAACAGACATACAAGAAATAAAACATTTTGAAAAATGAGGGGTTTAATAAAATTTAGCTCTGAATGTTCAGCACCTGCAACAGTCTGGTCCTTTCCTGAGAGGTCTCTGAGCGAATGCAAATGCCTTACTGCAGGCATCCACAACTAAAAATTATGTCACCTGGCTGCTATATGGCACACCCAAACCAAACAGCCTTTTAATTGTGATACTTAAATTGTAATTTTAATAACAAATGCAACATATAGACTTCTAATATACATTTGTTTCTCACTGATGATGAAAAGCCACAAAAATCTCCTTAAAAGTGACACATATAACCAAGTCCAGCCATGCATAAAGATGCTTTCCAAATCTGGGCCATGGTTTGTGAAACCTGCTGAGCGAAAAGGTGTTCTGAAAGATATTATTATTAGAAATTTTATAAATCTTTGAAGGTTATTATTGCTCCAGATTACGTTCAAATATTTAATTATGAACAGAGAGAAGGGGGCTGGCCTTTTCAAAGGATTGGAGACTTTATTGATTTTATTAGTCAAAGAAGGTGATAATTTTTATATTAATAACCAGAGAGCAATTTCTCTGTTAAACAGTGATTATAAAATACTAACTGAAATACCATTGGAAAAGTCCAAGGAAGGTCACTCTTTTTTCTTATTTCTTGTAATCAATCTTACTCTATCAAAGGCTGGAGAAATACAGTAATAATCTAGACCTGAATTGTGGACACTTCTGAACTCATGGGCAGATGTGGCAGTGCCTTCCCTCTTAATTGAGGCTGGATCAAACGAAAGCCTTTGATTGAATGAACTATAATTGCTTGCTCGATAGCTGCAAACGCGGCCGGCTACCTGACGTGTGTGCTGAACGGCTGTGTGCCTCCTGCAAACGTGGCTCTGGAAGGCCCTGGATAAACAGACACTGGACAAGAGTGACTTCAGATCAACTGACTGACCAGCTGCAATTCACTTTTTTTTTTTTGGTGTGTGTGCTTTTTTTTTTTGTTTTGTTTTTGGTTGGTATTTTTTCCCGCCCTCTAGAATTGTGTGTGGATAAGGTGAGACAAGTTTCAGCACACCCTGTCAAGGTACCTGGGACATCTTGCCTTCATAGCCAGCACTATCCCCTGGAACAGGGAGCTCATGCTACCACTGAGACCTCCTTGCACAGCTGGAAAGTCAGAAACAGCTGGATGCAATGCCAAGAATCACAGTTGCCCTGTGCTATGGGCTACCGGACCACAGAGGATAAGCCATAGCTGGCTTGGTTAGACTTCTGTTTTTCATTTCAGCTGTTGCTTTAAGGTGGGATTTGCCTTCCTGCAACAGGGCAGAGGCTCAGGCAGCCCAGCAGTCCCTTCAGCAGCCAGCAATACTGCTCAAGAAGCCCTGGAGCAAATCATCACGGGATGTCCTGCCCACAGAGGCACGTTTCTTTCCTAGCCCTCATCAATTAGCAGCTGCTTTATACCCCGAAGCATGAAGTTCTCCATCCCTCATACATTTTTTATTTTCTCTAATAGAATTTCTCATTATTCATATGAATGTCTAATCCTTTTGTGAATCCTCCAAAGCTCTTGGCTTCAATAATATCTGTGGCATTGAGTGCCACATGTTAATTATGCGCCGTGTAAGAAAAGTATTTCTTACTATCAGCTTTAAATCTTTAGCTTCAAAAAAATATTTTAATGGTTAAATAAACCATAATAGAATTATAGCATTGCATAGATAGCATGTCTTGCTTTAAAAATCATTTGGGTTTTTTAAACACTGGGAAACTGAGGCATAAAGGGGTACAACTTACAATTAGTCATGTGCTGCTAGATCTAAAGATAGAACCTCAGAGTTCTGCTTCTTATATTCTGTCTATAAATAGATAAAATGTTGTTTTCTTATGTAATGAAAACTGATTTAGACATCTCAGGTTTTCATGTTCATTTTAAAGAACAATCTCATTGCCTCATGCTCATAAGGAAAAACCCCTTCATTCCTACCTGAGACAGAGACTGTGCTAGAAGAACTGTCCACATCACATTCTGCCAAACAAGTTTAGTGTGACCCTCTGGGAACCAAAGATAAACTTCTGAAAAACAGAAGATGAACATGTGGAAACTACTGGGAATTCTCTGTACTGGACAGGATTAAAGTCATTCTGACTCTTCTGTTGCCAATAATTTCTGAGAGGAAATTTGATTTTCTCTCACTATAAATTTGATATGGTTTACTTGCTAATAATATTGAGGTGGTGTGATGAGCAAACTCATGCAAAATAAACCCTATTCATCGATATGTAGAAAAAGACTCTGTGATAAAATAACCATCCCCACCCCAAATATGCACCCCATCCACATATTAAAAAAAAAAAAAAAGCTGAAGACAGAGAATTACTTTCCAGATAATCTGGTTTATGTGTTGTATATAATGGTTTCTGAAGACACTTTCACCATGCAGGGATAAAAGAGATGGAAAATAATCATCCCTACTTATCTAAGTATGGTATTTAGATGACCCTCATTACCACTGTATGTGAGTGCCTCCACGCATTTACTGTATTTATACTCTGAAAATCTCATGAAGCAAGAAAGTGTTGACAGCCCCATGTTACAGGAAAAACCAAGACAGGGAGAAGACCCCAGCCTGCAATCCATTTCATCTGTCTATAAAGCAAGGATTTATTAGCAAAGAGAAACATCTCAGAAAATGCCACACTCTACCCAAGAACGCATTTCTGTTGGAAGTCATACAGGTAGTATTGTGAAAATGGTCAGTTGTTTGCTTGTTTGTTTGGTTTTTAACCAAAATGGTCTGATTTTAATGCCAGAAATCATTACAGGGGATAGAAGTGCCATCACCTCCCAGGCTGGGATGGTCGAACACCGTGGTGACACCCAGCCACAGTCGCAAGAGATGGCTGATGGAGAAGAGAGTTGACAGAGGTTTCAGAAGACTCAGGTGACCACTGAATAATTTCCTCTTCCTGAAGAGGAAACACTCTGAGAAGAGCTAGAAAAAGGGTCTGAAATGGTTTTGTTTCTCCTCATTTTAAAATATGCTCGTCCCACACAGATATAATATTACCCCAGTCAGATGTTCTGCAGTGTCTTCTCAATCCGTGTTCATCTTTCCCTTGTTTACAGTTTCATTTAAATTAATGTTTTAATTTTTCAAACAAACAGTGACATTGTTTATGAATGCATTACCATTGAAAGATCTCTCTTGAATATCAATCAATTCAAACAATTTTGAACTACGAAGTCCTTTTAGTCTGAAGCATGTGCTCCCTGAGAGAGATTTGTGTAAAACAACCAAATTTCAGCAAGTTTTCAGTGGACAACAGAAATCAGCATCTGCAAGGAGCACTGGCTGTATTCTGGAAAGGAGGACTCTGATGGGCTACATATGGTCTACAGAGCAACAGTTCATATCTCACACCCACTTCAAATGTGGCCAATATGACAATTAGATGCCATGGAGGTCTATGGTGAGTTAGGACTGGCCTTGGGGGCAGTTATAAGGTGCTCTGCAGAACATTGGAGGCTGAGATAGTGTAGAAATTAGAATTAGTTCAGGAAAACAGTGAGGAAATAGGGTCTGCCTCCTGCTTAACACAGATTTTATGTGGTGGAAACTAGAGCAGCCTGAGCCTATCATCTTCCTTTTTCTCATCCCTGTGCAAGAAGAACTAATGGCTCGGGGGTGAGAGCTCAGAAATCACAAATCCCAGCCTGGGGAGGCAACTAAACCAGAAATGTAACTATGAACGGTGTTTTACCATGAGAAAATGAACCACAAAGTTCAACAGATAAATTTTATGGCTGAGGTATGTTGTTAATCCTGACCCAGCCACAGGGAAGAGGAATGACCTCTGATGAAGCCCTCTGGTCATTTGGGTTTGGGGTTTTTGTTGTTGTTTTGGCTTGCTCCCCTCCCCAGGGTAGAAGAGAGATTTGGTTTCCACCAAACTCCTATTGGTTTGGATCACAGTCTGCACAGAGCTGGGCAGGGGCACAGCTGGGGTGGCTCCGAGGACACACGTGCCACACAGCCCCTGTCTTTAAAGCCCTCTCCTGCTCTCAGCTTCATCTGCAGCTCCAGTAGCAGCAGCTGAGCCTGTCAAACTGGGACAATGATCAGTCCTTGGAGAGGGTCTTTCCTCTGCTCTTTCTAAGCATGCAAACAAATAGGAAGGATTTTGGCTGCCAGGTGACTCCCCAGAGCCCTGAAAACTCAGACCTCAGCCACAAAAGAGCATGAGCCACGGAGATTACAAGCTGCAATCTGTAGTCAACACCTCCATGATCCAAAATTAGTTCAGCTCCTCACATCTTGCTCATGGGGAAGACGTGCTGTGAGTGAAAGCCTCAGCCTGCCTCACAGGGGCTGAGCTAACAAATGGAGGCTGCAATATTTCAGTCAATAGGGGGGAAAAAAGAAGAAACGAGGCAATCAGAGAAGACAGAGACATTATTGATGCTTCTATTATCTTCTGAAATTGGTCACTGCGGAGAAAAACAAGTAGCCACAGAGTGGACCTGGCCTGACCTTTCACTCCTCAGCAGGCAGCAGATTGGTCATTCTAGTCACTGCCAGTGAAAAATGAGGCTGAAATTCTTCTTTTTTTAGTGGATGAGGGATCAGTGCTCAGTCCCCATAGCAAGAGAGAATTCACAGGTCAGAGGGGAAGCTGTAGCCCTCACTGTAGGCTCCAGAGAGATTCCCATGTGACACATCAGGACAGGGGATGTGGGATTGATTTGCTGCTTAACGTGAGTGGTGTGTGTTCAAATGTGAAAGGACAGACTCCTCAGAAAAGGAGGAGTTTAAGAGCGATGGAAAAACCAGAGCAGAGAAAGATATGTGCCCAGCTATGCAGTGAGGCAGGGAATTTCAAGCCAGGCAATAAAATGGTGAAGAACAGGGTGGAAAAAGGCACAGAAGGAAAACTGTGACTGCACAGTGCTGAGACATGACAAAATCAACTGGGGCAACTCAGATCAAACCAGTTACTTGTACAAATTCAAAAGGAAAGACAACTTTGAGACTAATCCACAGAACAGAGAGCTTGGACTGCCAATTTTGTACCAGTCTCTTCCACAAACTTTCTTCTGGCCTTGGAATACAGACTCTGAGGCATCTATCCAGAGAGAGTACTTGATACCTTCTTAGCACAACTCATAAATAAAAGAGTAACAGAGCAAAACTTGTAGGCATAAGGAGAGCTGAAATGAGGCAGAGATCTGCAGGAAACCCCACTTTGGTGTGAAGGAGAGCAGAGGACAGCTATGGTGAATAAACCAACCTGGCACAGAGCAGAAGCTTTTCCAAGTGGGTCACTATCAGCCTGGAGAAAAGGACATCCTCCTCTCTAAGGCTAGAGCAGTCCAAGTAGAAAGAGGATGGTTTGTGTATGTAAAGGGATGGTGCTGGCATATGACAGACTGGAAGAGAAAAAGGAAGAAAAAATCAACAATACTAATCTACAAGTGGGCAGAAGCTCATCAGGTAATATGCTCAATTTCTTGTCAGAAGGACAGAAATTCAATGTAGGAGAAATTAATTTATCTCTTTTTCCCTCCCAAGTGTTTTATTTTAATGATACCTGTAAATTCTGCAGCCCAAGTGAACACAGAGACCCCTAATATCAACCCATCCTGATAATGGGCTTGGCTCTTACGATAAGCTTCAAGAAATAGCACTTACCTTCCTATTATCCCTCTGAACTGACTTGGGTGGTGAACTCTAACGAAGAACAGAGATCAGAGAAGTGCTTCAGAAGAACAGGTCGCAAAAGCTCATAATAAATCTGTTCAGATGCACTTTGGGGAATGTAAATCACTTAAATTATTAAAGTGTCGAGCTGGTGGGACTCGGGCAGGTTGAGAGCAGTTGCTGTGAAAGCCACCGCAGCCCAAAGTGAGTAGGGCAGGAAAGGAAACAAGCACATTTTAAATTCAAGCTGCTCCACTTGTGCTGGAGCTTGTAACCATCAGCTGCAGCTGTATGTCTTTGCCTAACGTGTGACAGGGCTGAAACTCTTTGGGCTCCAAGGTGGAGGAAGAGGAGGAGATAAGTAGCAGCAGAGAATTGAGAGAAGGCAGCGAAAACAATTCAGTATGGAGAAAAGATTGGAACAGAAGAAATCCATGTAAGACACAATGGTGAGGTGATAGCTAACCCCTCAGCTCAAAATCCATCCATGATGTATGTAGAAAGACATGCTGAAGACAGGAGGTGAGCCTCTACATTTTCCTGGAAATCTAGTAAATTGAAGGAGTTACTAAAATCAATTGACTTGCTCAAGCATGAGAAAGGTGCAGAGTTGGATTCAGGCCCACTCCTCTGCACATGCCACTTGGCTGTAGGATGAGAGTGGCTCCATCTTCATCCTAGGTGGGCTGCATCACCTGCCTATACCCAGCTAAAAGCTGCCTATAATCCAGCTCTTATGATATTTAAACATTCTCTTCTAATTATCAGCCTGAATTTGTTGATGGTCTGTTTATACTCATCTGTCCTTTTTTCAGCATGGTCCTGAAATTTATCTGTCATAAATCAGATTTAATAGCTCTTTTCCTTCCCCACTGTTATGCTCCAATCTGCTTATATACAACAATCTCTTCCTCTTCTTCAGCCTTTGGTTTCACTTGGCTAAAAAACAAGCTAAGCTCCTTAATCATCCCTTGTCAGGAAGGATCTTCATTCCCAGACCATAATTTAGTATTCTATTACTTGAAAAACACCTGTCAAAAGTTCATTATTTCCTCCTCCTTTTTCCCTTGACAAAAATTCCAAATTTTGAGCAAAACCAAATGAAGTCCTTTTTTCTGTCTACCACCAGCAGCACAAAGACCAACTCAGGTTACTCTAAGGAACAGCACCAGCAAACTGTGCAAGCAATTCAGTCATCAGGGGAGTTTAATTCTATGAACCCACCTGAAACCTTTTAAATTTGCTTTTCAAACACATTTTTTAGAAGCAAATCCTGCCTGTGACAAAAACACACAGGTATTATTTGCAAGAAATGGTGTTTATTCACGAAAGTCGATAGGAATTTTCTGGTTTATATAGATCAGGTACTATTCATTTACAGATGGTGCAGTTCAGAGAATATCCAGGCGCAGATAAACGCTGGACTTTGTTGATATGATATCTTGTGTCTCTCTGTACTTAAGGGCTTTAGAAATTGATTAACTGAAACCCTTATCAGGGAGGTAACTATTATAATACTCATTTTCCTGACAAGGAAAATAGAGCACAAAAAAGCTTAAGAGACAGACACAAGGTTACACAGTGAATTAGTGGCAGGAATACTGATTCCATCTCCTTGGTTTGACCATTAGATACACTCTCTTAATCAGAATCTTCCCCCAAGCCCTCTGCTTCATTTTACTTGCCTTTTTTTTTAAAAAATACATTTTCCCCTGACTTTCAACATTTTTTAGTCTGGCTGGAAGCTATGGGAAAAACACTGCTTATAGACAAAAAGTTGGCCTCAGCAATATTTTAAGTATGACAAGAAAAAAAAAAAAGAAACCCTCTCTGAAAGAGCATATCCTCATAAGATTTTCAGCCTGAATTTGCAGCTTCAGAGAATTGAGCTAAGCCACCGAATAGCTGGGTGCTTTATATGAAGCAAACCTCTTAAGGCTTTGCATTCATGCATTATTAGTAGCTTCATTCTACATCTAAGTTACTTATATAGCTCCTAATTACCACAGTATCTTAATGCCTCATCTGAATGTATTTATCCTTTCTACAGCCCAATGGCTCAAGACAGTTTTGAGACTCTTGCTCCATGGACAATTTTTATGTTGCAGAAGGCTCCAGAAAACGCAGCCTTCAGAGTGCTGTGAAGCTGAGTCTTCCTCTGCTTCCCATGCTAAAGGCAGACTGCAGGTTACACCTGGGAATGCTTCCAAGAGCTTGGCCTTGTGGGATCTGTATGATCTGGTCACGTAGAGATCAACCAGGCTGGAGTGGAGAGGTCCCTACGACTTGCAGATTAGATATATCAAGGTGTCTAGATACATTTTTGAGAGGTGAGGCTTAAGTGACTTGCTTGAGGTCACTTAAGAAGTGGCAGAGAGAATTTCATCATGGTCCTCTGAGCGTTTCCTTAATTTAGCAACAGTGACAAATTCTAACTGAGATTAGAATTAAATATGCAGGAAGAGGTAAACAAACCAGCATCAGGACTCCATTTTGGGGCTGTAATGCAGGAAAACTTAACCCAAAAGTTGTAAGATAACAACCAGTAGCTATGTTTTTTTCATCAGTCTGAGAGATGTTTCTTTGTGCTCTCATCTCCTAACTCCAGTTTAATGATTAAAATGGATGTGTGAGCAATTGGTGTTCAGGATTGATCACCTGTACAAGGGGCTCATTTCATTTCATTGTGAATCTAGATTGCACCTCTGTGCCAAGAAGTGTCCTCCAGGACTTTTGGATACCTAAAGTGTTGCTAAAATCATGATCTAGCCCTTTTACCTGGGGGCAAATTCTACCTGTAATTATTAGGACCAGGAACGCTCACCTAGTCCAGGAGTTCTGACTACTTGCACATTTATCTCCATAAGCTTTACACTTTAATAAATAATTTACCCCCAAAATGCACTTAAATTAGATCTATAATTCCACCATGAGGCTCTGGTGGTGTGAAGAGACCTCCTGACTTTGCTCCGATCATTTACAATGCCACCATAAGCCATCAGTGGAATTGCAGCATTATTATTTATAGCACCGCTTATATTGTTCCTTATATCGTTTATTATACTCAATTGGAATGGCCCCAGCTAGTCAGTATGAAAAGATGCTGCACAGTTCCCAGCTTAGGCTGTTTCTTAGTGCAGGAAGGCC
>NW_008582202.1:98244-102957 GCF_000691845.1 Merops nubicus
AGATGTTATACGTGTGAGGTAGGATATAAATTGCCTGGACATCCTGTCCTCATTTCTGCCAGTCCTTCCATTCCATTTGGGTAGTATTCAGGCAGAAGGCTGAATCTTTACGTGGTCGCTTCCACTTTCCATCTTGAAGAGGGCAGACTGCACCCCTGACACTGCCCCAACCTGTGCAGAACTCCTACAAGAACAGGGACAAGAAATAGTCACCCATAACCAGGCACCTTTCCCCCATCTCCTCTCTTACACTACCCACATGCACAATTCAGATCAGACCCAGACCTCTGTGAATACAGATCACGTCCTCATTACTGCCAGAAGCAGGTTAAAATGACTAAATCAGGGTTTCAGAAAAAAAAGTGTCAGATTTAAGATCACCTAGGTACCCCCAATGGCTTTTCTTTCAAGATGCATTATGATAATTATTAATGACATCATCCCATGCTATTTTTATCACAGTTTTTTTCTTCTTTTTTTTTTTCAAGTGGATAGGAGACAAGGATGATCTCCAAAGGGGTTGGGGGAGCAGTCCTCTGCTTCACTTTAGCTAAAACTGCTCGTGCAAAATCTAACCTGGAACAGATGTTCAGTGTGACAACCCAGAGCCTGGACCATTTAAAGCAG
This sequence comes from Merops nubicus, assembly GCF_000691845.1. Taxonomy (NCBI): domain Eukaryota; kingdom Metazoa; phylum Chordata; class Aves; order Coraciiformes; family Meropidae; genus Merops; species Merops nubicus. The sequence goes on from NW_008582202.1 coordinate 98,872, forward strand.
TTAAAACCAAGACTAATTCAATGAGAGAAGTTGCAAGGATAACCCCTAACAAGCCAGGGCATCACCACTGTCCTGCCTTGTCCAAGGCAGTCCTGAATGGGCAGGATAAACTCTCCTAAATGCTTAGGAAAATTCTGCCTCTCTTTTTTCTCCCCTCTTTAGCTTGCCTGACTTTATCCCAGCGACCCATTCATTTCCCTGTGTCTCTATCTCAGTGCTGACAGGTTTCGTGCTCCCCAATTTAGCCATTAGCTGTAGGGTTTGGCCTAGACAATTTATTCCCATAAAATATGGCTCTGACAGCCGTGAGGGGACAGAGCTGTCTCTGCAGACACTCCTCTCTGGAGCTGGTGCCAAGCGCGTGGCCGCTCACCCAGCTGCCGTGGTCTGTGTTTTGGGGGTGCCCTGGCTGCCCTGTGTGCCACAGCCCCCGGGACACGCTGCTGGAAGGAGCTGCCACATCCCCTTGGGGTGCCCAAGGGACCTGTCCTACCTGTGATGTTTGCTGGCCCCGTGTGACAGGCACAAGCACCCGCTGCTCTCCTGTCTTTGCAATCAAATCTGTGAAAAAAAACCACAAAGCAGAAAGGAGTGAAGAGAGAAGCAGGTAAAGGATCAGGGCAGGTAAAAGTGGCAATAAAGAAAATAAGGAGGAAGACTTCATCTTCCTGTACTTTATACTGCTGCCCAGGCAAGCAAGGCAACACTAAAGCAGCACATGGGGAACACGTCATGAACACGAGTCTGGATTTTAGGGCACAGCAGAATCCCACCAGGAAAGAGAGTTTAAATCTTGCAGCAGGAACACAGAAAATAAATCCTTCTGTAACGCCCTCCCTTAAGAAAACATATCAACACACTGGCATCAGAAAGCCTTCCCTTTTTTTTTTTTTAATTTTTATTTTTGTTGTTATTTTTCTTTCCTGGAGTTTGAGAACATCAGAGTTCAATTAAGTTGAGCAACCACCCACCTCCCTGGAAGCAGCAGGCAGCAGACAGACTTTGGGGATTACATTTTTCTTGTAGAAAATTAAAAAAAAAAAAGGAAGAAAGGGGGGCTATGACTGCACTGCCACGTGGAATCATTCATTTTACACTGATCCCTGGCAGCCATCCAGAGCTTTGCTTAAATAAACGCAGGGATTGAGGCTTTCTGAGGCAGCTCCCACTTGTCTTCCCATGCAGGCAGCAGGACATGGGGAGTGCAGGAAGGGCTCAGCAGCAGCAGGGTGGAGAATCAGCCCTTCTGCTCATCAGGTTCACTTCCCAATTGGCTCTTTTGCCTTTTTTTTTTTTTTTCCTTCTGTATATTCTTGGAGAATTAGAAGTCAAACCAGGGAAATTAATTAATGAGCCAGACTCAGGAGCGAGATCAAATGTCTGAGCCCCAAAGATTTTTTTCCTCGTACCAACCTGGTACAAACCTGCAGCACTTCAAGCTGGCTGAGATGTGTGTACTGCTCAGCAAAACAAGATGAGGAGGTTTTCTTCACTGTGAAAGAAACACAAGAAATAATTGATAGTGCTGGTGTCTCTGTTTTGGGGCTGGAGAAACCAAAGCTTGGAAAGATGCTCGTACCTAAGGTCATAGATAAAGGTCAATGTCACAGCCAGCTAAATAACTGAGGGGTCTCCACGTTGGCTGCTGAGCTAGGGAGAAGGTTTTGCATCCTTCCTTCTTGTAGCTGGGGAGTTCTGTAGAGGCAGCAGTTGTGCTGCCAGCCGTGGACAGCAGGACGGACCCCAGGCCCTGGTGCCAGATGAGTTGGATGCTGCCTCCATCCCTGGGCTCGTTTTCCTCTGACCAGCAAGATTATTTCCCAGCTGCTCGGTACACTGGTGCTAACAGAGCTGTCTGCAGGTCCAGCTCACTTTTAACAGAGCAAAACCTTTCTGGGCAAATGGTGCATTCTCAGAAAGGTCACTGCAGGCAGCCTGGGGCACGACATGAGCTGGGTAGAGCAGACCAAGCTCAAGACTGTTTTCTTAAGCAGGGGAGTGTATGAGGGGTAAAGAAGGGCTCTGCATCTGCCTGTGAGGACACCAACGTCTGAATAGCTGAAGCTATCAGGCCAGAGAGAGCTTCAAATGATGAGGATTTTTTGTGGGGGGAGACACTTTTCCCTTTTTTTTCTGAATATTGTAAGTTTGGTGGACTGAGCAAGTGACCACCTGGGATTTTTTTTTAATGTAAAGATATATATCATTAAAGAGTTATTCAATTCAGCCCTGAAGTTAGCTGTGTGTCATACTTTTGATGTCTTTTCTTCTATCACTAGAAAGTAGTTATATTAAGAATAAAAGATCTTGAAAATGGGAAAAAAAAAAAAAAAAGTAAAAAATAATCCTTTTCCAGTCTCCTGTATATCAAAGGGTTTGTTTTGGCCACTTACCTTGGCTTTCTGTCATTGTCATTTGCTGTGTCTGGTTTGGAGCATGGCAGACAGAAAGGGACGTGCAAGTTCCACTAGGAGCCATTAAAGTCTGTGAAATTGGACAATTGGCTATGCAGACACGTCTTAGAAGTATTTCTAACACTTTTGGTTCCTGGCTGGTTACTGAAAATGGGGATGGAAGGAAGAAAATCTCTGTGTGTATGTATCAGAGCTTTGAAAAAGAAAAAAAAAAAGAAAAAAAAAGTAGGCTTTGAATGTGGGACATGGAAACATGAAACTTTCAGTTTCTGCCAGACTCTGCTGAGTCTTTATCCCCTCTCTTCTTCTCACCATTCTGAAGCCCAAGTAATTTTCCAAGCGTGGCTCATACATCACCCTTCAGCACCCTGCTTAACTAAGCTCCTTACGAAATTTCACATGATGCTGGCATCAGGTATAAGGAGATTTTTTACACAGAACTCTAAAAACAATGTTCCCACACATCCCTCTTTCCTCAGAACTGAGAAAGCTTATTCCATTTGATGAATGCTCCCTGTTTGGAAAGACAAGAAAGGAAAAGCAGTTATTACTTTGCTCCTTTGCTGTCACTAAACCTTCCACAGATTTCAGTCTTCTCCTCCTGTAGCACTTTGCTCCTCTTGAGAGCTCAGCCCAGTTTGTGCAATCTCTATCCTCCATATATAAAAGGAATGGACAAGATTCATCAGCACTTTAGTGCTTCTACTCCATAGCCCTGCTCACTTCAGTGTTTTTTTGGATTGTGCTGTAGCTGTTTAGACTCTGCCCTTGCTTTGCAGGTGAACTGTGCTGACAGGTAGATAGAAATGATGGAAAAGTCCTGTTTTTTCCTCAAAAATTGCAGGCTCTTTTTGTCTATTCATCTGTCGATAGGTACATTTTCTCTCTTGCTAACATGGTATATTCAGACAGGATGACATTTCTTTTCCCTGAAACATTACCCAGCCAAATCCTGCAATAAATGGCTATATCTTCAGAGCATTTTGAGATGCTGATTGTAGGACTCTTGAAAAATCTCTCTCTAAGGAGCAAAGGGTTTGAAATCACCACTGCAATTAAGCAGCTGACATCCCGCTCTCCGGTTTGGGGTACAAAACTGCATGAAAAAAAGTTCCATAACATGGAATAAGAGCTGTTCAGTGATCAGACCTCTACAGGCTTTTTAAAATGACCTGAATTTCTATTTAAATTCATTTAAACTTCACTCAACAAGATCAGGGAGTAAAGGGGCTCATGCAGTACAGGGAGGCCACACGATGGGCATGAATGCAAATACAGCTGTGTGATATGTTCATCAGGCCACCAGGACTAATTTGGGGCAGAAGGCTACAGCCCAGAGCATGTGGTTTCTGGTGGAAACATGATCAAGGGGCTTGGAAGGCTTCCCTGTGAGTACTAAGCCATTTCAGAGAGCATTCCCAGCAACAGCAGCTTGATGGCAAACATTTCTTCCCAAGGGAAATGAATGTCCAGACTCACTTTCTGTAAACTTTGAAAATTGCATTCACCACCCTCTCTCTCCCCAGGGTTTGGGGTCTTTCTGTTACGAATATCTCTTGGCAGAAGTTGGGTATGATATCACTCAGACTGTTGCCTATTCTGGAGTGAAATTTCGGGTGACAAGAGGGGGCATTTTCCCTAGAACATCTGTATTACCCTGCAGTCAGCAGGA
>NW_008582202.1:102975-109818 GCF_000691845.1 Merops nubicus
CTGACTGTGCCCTCCCCTCGGGGACCTCGTTGAAAATGAGATCTCTCTCTCAGGAGGACCGCCCAGTGAGCACAACCAAAATATCTCCGTGAGTGCAGTAGCTCTGTGATGAATGAATTAATTGATTTCACCCTCAGCTGCTTCTTCATCGACCCCGCTGGCCCCACAGTGGGGAAGGAGCTTTGTTCCAGTTTCCCTCGCAGCCCTGCTCTATTTAAAGGCAGATGAAGTGTGCTCAGGGTGGGAATCCCAAATCCTCAGTTTTGGGTGGCAGCTGGATGGGTCATCAAGCTCCACACTGAGATGGACAGAAGGGTGAGTACTTGCACCTTTCAGCTGTCCTCAGGGTCTCCATTACAGATGGAGAGTGGGTCTGTGAAGTCTGATGTCCTAACAGGGCATCCACCTCACTCTTCATATTGTCTGCATGACTGTTTAGGGAGCCTGCCTGGACATCCCTGGGTCTCCAGGCAGCTCCAGTTTCCCCCTTGCTTCTTGATTCAAATTATCTTCTGGCAAAACACTGTAGGACTCACATATCTACCAGACTTCTTTACATCTTTATAAATGTGATGTGTCCAGCTCTTCCAATCTCTGTGACCACCAAGATGACCATAGACACCACACAGACAGGGCAGACTTGTACTCCTGGTAAATGGCAAGACCGTGCCTAACATTTCAGAAAAAAAGGTGAAATGATTCATCAGTGCATGGCGAGTGGGTCCCATCCTCATTTACAGGCAAACAGCTCCCCCTCGAGTCAATGCTTGAGGGCATCATCTCAGGGTACTTTGCACAGGATGCTCAGACTGGGATATCAAGCAATTAAATAGCTACAGAAAAGCCTATGGGACTCAGGTCACTGTGGAGCTGTTAAAAACCTGAGATTATTCTCTTATCCTGGAAAGCAAGTCACAAACTGCTGAAGGTTTTGTCCAGGGCACCAGATGCAACAGCTTCTACTTGGTGTTTTCCAGTCAATAACTTCTAGAGCTGCTGGAGGCAGGTATGTCCTCACAGATTTTAACTATGGCTCTGAAGTGACTCTTCTATGTCTTTGAGCAAGTCATGTGGCTTCTGCTGTGCCTCAGTTTCCCTGTTGTGTTTTCCAGTTCTAATTAGATTCTCTGGCCACAACAAAAATATGTGGTCTCAAATATTGTCCCTTTTCTGGAAAATATTACTTCTTTCATAGCTCCATTTTAAAGGAGAGGATGTTTTATTAAGGGAATGTGTCAAACATGAATGTTCAAACTGCTGTTGTTCCACCCTGAATAAAAGGATTGAGATTCTTGATTTTATCAAGTGGACATGGATATTTTGCATTTCATATTTTGTGGAAGTTAAGAATATTTCTTCTCAATTTGGGAATGAAAACAGGTATTGAAAAGTGGAATTTTTTTCCTGGATGAAGTCTGCCTTCTGGACATCTGAAATATTAATTTCTGAGTAGCTATAAATGCTACTAGCAGCATCATGAAAGGGTTAAATATGAAAGCACATGATCCTGAATGCCTCTTTAGCAATGTCCCTATTATGCAGGACTTCTGGGTCAGCCAGTGACAAAGGATTGAGTCCATCTCTTACTAGTAGATGCCTCCTGCCTCAGGACACAATGTTTAAAGCATTGTAATTGTTTTTATCGTGGTAACGTCTGAGAACTGCAGGTGTGGGTGAGATTTCACTGGAATTGCTCCTTATGAAAAAAACAAAGCAAAAAAAGTCAGAAAGCTTGTAGTGTAATCACACCACAAGGGGACACAGGGATGGATTGACCCAGGGCAGGGAAGGACACAGCAAATTATGCTTGGCCCAGCTCATGCATGGCTTTGCCCTCAGCCTCATCCTTTGGTTTAGGGACCCAGCAAGTGCCCTGATATTGGCCTTTTGGTGCTTAAAGAGGGCCTAGAAGAAAGGTGGGAGGAATCTTTATAGCAGGGCCTGTTGTAACAGGACAAGAAGTGATGGTTTTAAACTAGAAGAGGGAGATTTAGACTAGAGAGAAGGAAGAATTTATTTTATGCTGGGGGTGATGAAGCACTGGCACAGGTTGCCCAGAGAAGTGGTCGCTGCCCCATCCCTGGAACGACTCCATGTGAGTCCCTGCTCCCTGCAGGGGGGTTGGACTGGATGACCTTTAAAGATCCCTTTCCATCTAAACCATTCTATGATTAGGGAGAACACTGTAAGGAAGCTTCAGATATATTTGGAGAGCCACTTGCTGTGTCTCAGTCTTGTCTTTGCTTATCTTTTTCCCTTGTCCTCTCTCTACTCTAAGCCAGCTGGATGAGCTACATTGGAAGGCACACTGCTATAGCTCTCCTAGAGCAAAAAGGCTTTGTCCCTGTGTTAAATGTGAACTGTGAAAAGAGCAGGGGATGTCCTTGTGAAGGAGGGAGGGGGAATGCCAGAACCACCACTCGCCTGCCTGCCTCCCCCCTGAACCATGTCTCCCAATCCATTTCCAGCTGCACCATCCTCAGAACTGGTTCAGATTCAGCATCCAGAACTGAGCACCTGGGTCCAACTTGGCACCCAAGGCTGCCCTGGGCAGACATCTGCCTCAAAATAGAGAAGAAGCTGCTCCTCAGTGCAACTGAACCACTGCCCAGTCTCCTCTCACTCTTTCTCCTCACTTCTTTTTCTGCTGTGTTTCACTTGGGTAGAAGAGAATTGTTTTGACTCTATCTTCCTTCTAGACATTAAATACCTTTCAAAGCAAGGTCATAGTCCCTGGAGCTACGACAGCACGCACGAAGATAACAGCTCAGGTTGGCTTTGCTGCCCTCATTGCAGGCAGGGAGCTGCTACTCTCTGTCATGAGGGTTTCTCTCCAGACAGCATCACAGCTCAGCACCCTGAGCTTCCACGGGGAGGAACAGATCCTGTGAGCCCTCTTTTCCTTCCATGTCCACACCTGCAGTAGCAGATATGCCCGATCTCCCAGGTCATCTAGGAGCTGGGTGTCTGCATGGCTCTTGGTTTTTTTTCGTATGCACCCAGATATTATTGTTCCCAAGGAGAAATAATGTATCTGTGGCCTTGAGACAGCACGGAGAGGTGCAGCCTTGAAACAAGAACAGCTAATGATCTGTGGCAGACAGGCAGAGTCCGGATGAACCTCTGCACAGCATCGTACATGCCAAGCAGGATTCTGGCAGCTGGTTCACCTTCCCATGTCATATCTGATGTTTGAATAGGGGGAAAACACAGGAGTTTACTTCCAGCACCTCTGCCCGTCAGACAGGTGACCTTTTCATAGCTCTGGAGGGCAAGGGGCAAGGCAGCCTATGAAGTGTTCAGATGGTGCTTGACAAATGAAGATATATAAAGGAGGTGAGGGACAGCAGCAGGAGCTGGCTCATTAGGGTGGGGAAAGTTTGTTTTGGCTCCCACGTTGAGGAATGGCAGTGAGAGCTGAGAGCTGGGATTGGGTGCTGCTCGGTTCGGAGGGAGCACTGGGGATGGTTTATCCCACCTGGGGGAAGGAAGCCAGCCCAGCAGCTCTGCCTCTTGCTGGGGCAGAGCTCTGCCCACAAAGCACTCAGGAGACCACCGAGGGTCTCACAGTGCTCCATGCTGCCTCACCCTACTGAGCGAGGAGCAGTTTCCCTCCCCCCAACACTACCCAGCACACTCTGAGTTCCCATCTCTTACCACCCCTGCACAACACCCACCAAAGAGAGGTGATGGCCAGGTCCCACAGCCAGCTTCACACTGGCATTCAGTGCCATGGAGCTTGTCCACAGCCTGTGGTGGTCACGGGTGTCTGGTTTGGTGTCTTCTGGCCCCTTCAGTTATTGCTTTAGAAACAGGCATTGAACTTGGGAGGGCAGAACAGTTCCCCTCTATGCCACCAAATGTCAGTTCTGTGCTGGTGGGCACAACCCACACGTATGCTTTAATCCCTGCCTCAGAGCATCTCTGTCTCCACCTTTGTTTGCAGCACCTTTGCCCAGAGCAAGCAGAAGATCCCAGCTGGCCCCTTTCAGGCTTTCCCTTTTGGCTTCTCAAAGGCACCAGGCTCCTCAGCCAGCTTCTGCATTGTTCCCACTGTGCCTTGTCACTGCTGATATGGGAATCTGGGCTAGGAAAGGGCTTCCTGAAGCCAACGATAACTGTCTAACCCCTGACTAACTCCAAGAGGGAACGATTTGGTTCTGGAGTCCATCTCCTCTGATCCACCAGAAAACAGAAAGAGTTTGTCATCTGCCTGATCCTGACTGTACCCTCTCAGCAAGGCTTGAACGTGGTAGACACAAACATGACTTTCCACTGGGTGAGCTAAAAGAGCTGGAAGCAATGACTGCTTGGATTACACCACACAACAGCTTTCTGATCTGTACACAAGGAGAAAATTGGACTGGCTTTGGATTTGCAGCTATAGGTAGCTCAGATTCTTCTGCATGGCTCACTTCTGGGAATGGTCAGACAAGATGAGTTTTGGTTAAGTAGCTTATGTTTTCTAAAAGTTTGCTTGATAGAAAATGTGATTCATTGGTTGTGGATTTTCTGGCTAGATAAGAAGTTTGCAAACAGATCTGCTGTCCTAGAAATCTCTTCCTGGATTGCAGTTGTTCTAAAATAAAAATCAATACAATGTTCTAAGCAAGCCGCAAGGCACTTTCTCCATCAGAACTCCCCCTGCCCCTGCCCCCAGGTGCTCTTTAGGATTTAGGGATTAGTTTGTTGTTTTTTTGTTTTGTTTTGTTTTTTTTTAAAAAAAAAAAAAAAAAAAACTAAGGGAAAAAAAAAAAAAAAAAAAAAAAGAAAAGAAAAAACACACCAAAAAAGGAAAACCCAAACTAAACCAGTTTCTATGTTGATTTTCCATGGAAGATGGGAAACCAAAAAGGTTTTGTCACTGGCTCTAAATAAAATTCCTCTAATTTCTGCTTGTGAACAAGGTGGCTAGCTATCATCCCCTACATTTGCTCCCCATACTGGATACAATCTTGAGGATCCACAGGTTCTTTCCTCAAAAGTGAAGTTTCAGTTGATTTCCTCCTCCTCCTCCTCCTCTCCCTTTCATTGTCTCTCTGCCTTTTGGGGTGTAGCCAGCACCAGAAGGAGAATGAAATAGAGTGAAAAAAGCTATTTTGTCTCTTGCCAGCTCAGTTGGAAACAGGAAGTACTGGAAATCTCCCAACTAAGCCCAGCTTTGGAAGACCTCCAGCCCACTTTGTCGAGGCCTGAGGCTCCAGGGGTTCTGCAAAGTGGCTGAACTTCTGGGAAACACCACATGCAACCTAAAAACTTCAGCTGTGCGAGTAAAACAGGGTTGATAGGAACTGGAGGAGAGGATACAGCTGTCAGGAAAAATACAGTGCAGAAGGTCTGCATTTTATATCTTCTCCTAGGTTCAAGCTCATTTATGTGAATGCTGAAAAACTTGATTGCACATTTGTTCATGAATGATTTTGAGGAAGTCATGTCTGTCTCTCTGCTCTGAATTTAGTAGTGAGGATGAGGAGAAACAGACCACAAGATGATTGATAGACTGACCTATGCACCAACACGGTGTATTTAGGACATTTATTTAGGACACAGGGCATCTATGCATCCTTGATCTAGACATCCACAAATCTTCAGACACAGAACTACAATTAGCTGAAGACATTAGACCACGAAGGCTTTTATGGACAACAGGCTCCAAGATCTCACCCTAGTGCCGTTCCAAACAACAAACCACTTTCTGACACACAGCTCTCAGCAGCCACAGACTTTGTGCTGCTGCCAGGTGCACAGAGAGAGCACACACAGACCCTTGAGAGACACTGAAAAGGCTGCAGCTAGTTTTTATCCTCTGGCACTGTTAGCTGGACCGGGGAGTTAACAGAAGTTTGGGGGTTTTGGCGGGTTTTGCTGCTGGCAGCTCCTGCTGTCTTTCTAATCATGGGCCGGATCTTTGCCCAGCCCAGCCAGGGATGCTCTGACGCTGCCTCCAGTTTGCAGTCAGACAGGACTTGAGCACACGGCCACTGCTCGGATCCAGAGCCTGGAGGTGATGAGGAACGGATGGCACGTGCTCCTGATGGGAGCTTTCCATCCTGTCGTGGTGCCACCAGGAAGCCAGGTCATGCTCCCATCTCCAGCCTCTGCAGCTGAACTGTCTTCTAGCGCCAGGATAACTCATTAGAGCGATGATTGCAGATGGCATTATCTCAGCAGGCCATGTGTGCAATGCCTCTGCAGCCCTGGCCTGCAGTCCCTGGTGCAGTCCACGCTTTGATGCAGTCAGGATAACCATTTGCTAAGGCTGGCTCAGCAGAGACATGTGGTTCCAAGTTCCTGCCCTCCACTCCTGTGGGAGACTTGCTCCCAGTCCCTACCTCTGGCCATGCTAACAAACAGAAGTTCTCCTCACCAGGCACTCTCCACCTTATTGATTCCCTGGGAGATTTATAGCAAAGACCTGATCTCAGTGAAGGAGCTAAATCCAATTCACTAAGGAATTACAAGCCTGTCTGATCAATAATCTATTTATCTCCTTCACTTTGCCATCTTTAAATACTCCAGCCCTGTCAAAAGAAATTGAAAGCTTTTTAAAAACGAAATTATTGAACTCTGGAATGGCTCTGCTAAGGCTTCTGGAAAGGATCATGAGACCAGGATGGATCCAGTTGAGATCCAGCACTTAGGAGAGATCTGTCATAGCTCCACTAACTCAACAGCAGTCCAGCACACAGGCTGGGACAGAGGGGGCTGCTGGCACTCAACACACAGAAAGAATCCAGCCCAAGAGATCACAGGTAGTGTGCACACAGTTTGCAGGAGAAACTTCTTTGACATTAGTGCCAAGAAGAAATATGCATCTGGGGGGAAGACAACAGGGTGACTTCT
>NW_008582203.1:0-4940 GCF_000691845.1 Merops nubicus
TGGCAGCACAGCTCTGGGGTGTCAGCCGCTCCCCCCAGTTTTGTGGCAACTACAAACAGCCCTGAATTTAGTTTCTCAAAAAGATGAAGCAAAAGACTGTAAAGTTTTGCAACAGCAATGAAAAAACTTTCATCCCCCCTCCAAATAAAATGGTACATTTCTGTAAGAGAACTAGCAAGTCACCCAAACCAACAGTTACCTGGACACCCTATTTCATGTATGGGATATTAAGACATCTTAAGTACAAGTAGTAACTCCTCACATAGCTACTCACACTCCTTCCCCTGTGGGTCACTTGAACTGCAGCTTCACAGGTTCCCCAAACAGTCCTTCCAAAGCTGGTGAGCCAGCAAGGAGCTGAGGAGTAAGAAAATCCCCCCAACTTTCTGGATTTTTAGGTGGGCAGGAATGGTTGGTAGTGTCCAGTCTCCCAGCTCAGGGAGTGGTCACTAACAGAAGAGCCAGTCAAGGGTAGATTTAGCTTTCATTAATTAAGATAAACTATAGCTATTTCCTCATGAGGGAGAAGAAGAAAAAAAAGGAGGTGAGACATATTTTGGGTAATATTTCAGAAGAGTCACCCCCACCAATGTAACAGACACAAGAACATAAAGAAGTTCATTTGAGGCATAGTTTGGCTGACTCCTTGAATTTCTTGACTGACTCCCCTGAATTTCTGCTGGCCATCAGATTTTCCAGCTGATCTCAGACTCCAATCTCATTTGAGGGAAAATATTTCAGGTCTCAGACATGGCTGGAGGAAACAGCAGGTCACAAGGGCTGAAAACAAATATGCAATGGAAAAATGTGAAAGCATATCAAGCCCTGCACCCTTCAGGGTGTCCCCTTACTGTTATACAACACGCACCCCAGGGATTGGTGTGCTCCTGGGCATGACTTGGGAGGCAGCAGATGATATGGATGCAGAAATCAGGTCAAAAGGGCTGGGAAAAAGTTTTTATGTCCTCACAAATTCGAAGCCAGGGTGTGAAGGGATAGAAAAATCACCAAACTTTCGAGCAATGCAAGCAAGAATGACTGTTTATTATCAGAAAGCTTAAAAAGCAAAGTAACTGGATTTCAAGTACAGGCTATTGATTAGTGAGCAATTATCTACTAGTTTTTAAAGTTGAATTGAGCAAAGGAGCATTTAAATATCTCAGAAGCCACAGAATAAAGCACAGGAAGTATTAACATTTCCACAAAGCAAAAATGGAAAGCCAAACCAAGTGTGCCAAAATATCACCTTTTAAGTTGGAAGCTAGCCAAATTTTTTCAAGACTTCAGGGCCTCTGAAGTCCTCAAAGCTCTTGTCTAAAAATCTAGGTCAGGCAGAAGATACCTTCCCAAACCCCTCACTATCTACACTGCCACAAAATGTATCACCCTGCAACATCTCTGATACAAATCTGTAGTTTACAAAAATGTATCCATTAAAAAATACAGGTCCTTTAAAAGAGACAAAAATGTATCTGTTCACCTGCCTGCTCCACAAAGATTTTCCAGCATTTCCTCACCTCCCTTCTGCTTTTGCCCCTCAGCGAACTGACTGATGTCTTGATTAAGTTAGACCAGTATTATTTGCTCATTTACAACAGCCTAAAAACGTGCAAAAGAATCAAATATCTTACTGAAGGCAGAACACAAGTTAGTCCCTGCTTCTAATCCTGCCAGACCAGTAGTATTTGCTCATTTAAAACAGCCTAAAAACCTGCAAAGGCATCAAATATCTTACTGAAGGCAGAATACAAGTTAGTCCCTGCTTCTAATCCTGCTTTGGCAACCTGCTCAGAAACTCCCTCCTGATTCACATCTTCACAACTGGCAATCCCATCATTTTTGCTGCCATTCACCAAATTCTGTGCTAACTTCGTGCGGATCCTCACAGCCCTCACACTGCTTTGATTCCCCAGGAGGTGTCCTCGTTAAGCAGGCTTCTTAATTGCGTGCCTCCCCATCAAGGCACAGGGCTGTATCTGCAGCTCCCCTGCAGCTGAGTCTCCCAGAGATCTGTTCCAGGCTGAGCCCCACGCTGCTCCAAGCACTACAAACCATCTTGTTTCAATTAAAGAATAGTAGTCCAATACAAGGATCCAATAGCTCACCACTTGCCAGGCAAGAAATTCTTTGGCCTGACTACTGTTACAGCTTCTATTTCCATCCACTCCTCACACAGCAGCAAGGGGGGAACAGCAAATCCTGAGCATGTTGGGGATTGGGGGAGCACAGCAGAAAGTGTGCATGCTTCTAGTACCCAAACACACACATTCCTACACATGGAGCCCCACAGGAGAAGTTTCTCCAAGTCTAAGGATACAGTTTCAGGGTAGCACTGAACTTGGACCTGTGGCTCTGAATGTCCTCAATAGAACCTGACTGACACCCTGTTGACTTTTACAGAGCAAGTCAAAGACTCAGCCCTGCCCTTCTGCCCACGCAGGTGCTGCTTTCTCCAGGAAAAAAAAAAAGGCACATTACTACAAGACTGATGCTCTGCCTCCCTACCTGGGCCTGAGCTCAGCACCTCAGCTCTGCTGGGGTGTAGTACCAGGACTCCAATTCAGCTCAGCCTCACCAGATGTTTGCTCCAACACAAGAAACAACCCATGCCTTGCCTCCACTATTCTTCACCAATATAAAAAGCACTATGGGTTTCAGATTCTTTCTCCATGAACCTTTGACCTCTACAGAAGAGAGTAACAGCAGATCATTTATCTCTGTGGCCTGGATTACTTTCTTTTCCTATACCCAGGTGTTTTTTTTCATGTCCCCAAACACACAGCCAAATCCAGGTAGCACACAACTTCAATTATGCCACCATCACACCTAGAAACTCACAAAAATTCCAGCTAAGGGATTAATACAAAGCAGAATTTCTGCTTGCAAAGCTGTCTAAAAAATAATCCCTTTCCACACTGATGCTCAGGATTGTGACTGTGACAACCTCTGTGGGACATTTTTGGAACAATTTTTTGGCTCCTAGGGTCCTCGATCCAAATTCTCCATGTGCTGCCACTGACACAAGCAGCTGAGGCATGAAAGAGCCTGTGTCAGAGTGCCCAGGGTTCAGTGTTAAGTTTAAACCAGGTTTATTTAGGTCACAAATTTAAAACTACTCCACTATGAAAATCCACTGCTGAAAAGTTCCACAGCCTTGGATGTTCCAGAATCCAACTTCATGAGTTTTAACAAACCACTGACACCTGAATGAAAATTTAGGCCTCTAACATTACATACCAGGGTATGAACCTTTTACAGGCAACATCCTCCTTGCTTAGATGGATTGAATTTAAAACCACTATATAAACCCTCCTCCCAAACTACTACTTATTCAGCCATCACTTATTATCCTCTAGTATAAAACTATACAGAATAAAAGCTACAGTTTCCTTGTAGTTTATCCAAAGTCTACTCACACCTCACATCAGAGCCCATCAACATAAAACTCTTTATTCTCCCTCATAGAAGCTAAAATCCTCTGAGAACCTGGGGTCACTTGTAACAAAACACTGACAAAAGACTCACACATCAGCTGAAAGGAATAAGACCAAAGAAAAGGACATTCTGAAAACAAAAATAATTCAAGCAGCTACTACCTGAGGGAAGTGCATGAATTGAAGAGTTCATTAGGAGGCACACACAGGTAAAGGGGAGAAAGGCTGCTGAAGCCAGGAGATATTCTCAAGGCATACACACCAAGTTCTTATCCTCAACAGAAATTATGCTGAGTTTTTCCCCCCCCCCCACCTGTTCTTCATTTCCAAGGGTTTCCCACTCTGTCCACCAGTACCTTTAAGTCACTCCTGAGGGAAGTAAGTGTTGTCCTGCCCAGCCCTTCAAACACTTCCATCCTCTGATAACCCAACAGCATCTCCTTCCTCTCCTCTTGCTCCCCTACACACACTGTCCTCACACCCAGGAGCTTCACATGACATTGTTTACAAACAAGAGTGCTTCTGAACCTCTCCTGCCTCAGTAACACATCTCCCCTGCCAAAGACTGCTGGCCAACTGTTTCTTGAAGACACTCAAAAGACTATTTATGGTAAAAGTAAACAAACAAGTCACGTGCTTGGCTATCAGACTGTAACTATTACTCAAAAGGCTTGATAAGAACTGAGAAGTGACACGCTCATTAACCCAGAAACCATTCAGCAGCCAAGTCAGCCTGCTGAAAGGAGCAACCTGTGAAATACCACAGATAGGAGCAACCCGCCAGCCTCTGGGTTAAAAAGAGCAAACACACCCACAACCCCACCTTGCAGACTTCTCCCACAGCACGGGGCTGAGCAGCCCCTTGTGATTTGCAGACTGACAGACAGCTGGAACACAGGCAGGAAAGGTTTGTTCTAAGAGCAGCCCTTGTCTGGAGCTGTCCTCGGGCACCAAGGGCTGGCAGAGACCCTCTGTCCCGGCAAGTGCTACAGAACTTTACAGCAGCTGAGGTTTTGCTATGCTGCTCCTATTCTCCTTAAGTCTTTGCTGCAAGGTTTTAACCCAAAACCACAGTCTGGAGTGGCAATAAGGCTAATAAACCCAGGAGAGAACTGCTGCTCTGAACCTGCAATGGAAGCCCCTCTGGAACAGCTCCATTCCAGACTGGAATTGAATCACCTTCTCTAGGGAGAATCACGTACAATAAGGGGAGGAGGGTAATTAACATTCTTTAACTAGGCTGTGACCACCACAGGGTCTCAGAAGTTCCTGACAGACTCACACTGAGGCCTGTAACCACCTCCAGCAGCCCCGGGAGGGGTTAAGAGCTTCTTTTTGAAGCACAGCCACACCGGTCATGAACAGAGGTTTACCCCCAGTGGCAGCACTTCTCCAGCCTCTAACGAAGCGAGTTTGTGGAAGGAAATAAACCCCACACAACCAAACAACCGACACACGGGAAGGCCACTACGAGAGCGAAGGTGCCAAGTTTACAAATAGCGGTTA
>NW_008582204.1:0-1306 GCF_000691845.1 Merops nubicus
CTATGATTCTATGATTCTAATATAAAGAAAGTGCAAGATTTCAGGAAAATTCTTATCTGCTCAATTAAGGCAGGCCATACTGTACTGTTGCAGCTGCTGGAAGAAGTGTTAACACAAAAGACCTGTTTCTCAGAAATCACATGTCTTAATTGCTTAAACTTGGTGAAGAAATAATAAAAACTGACTTCCAAGTGTAGCAACAATCATGGGTGGACTTCTGAGTCTTACTCAAATATCTATTATACCAGTGTAAATTAAAAACAACCTGATCAAGATCATTGCATTTAGAGCAATTTAAAACCAATGTAGGGTTAGAATTAGGTCAGTAATTTAAATACATATATACATATATATCTCTAGTAAGAGTATACTTTGCACAGGTTTATTTTCTACTCTTCTTGACTAATTTCCTAATTCCTAAGGTTATATTTGTGTAAATGCTAAGTCAGGGTATAATATGCACAAAACTCTTTTGTTTGAATCTCTCCAATACTAAATCAGCTAGAAGACTGAATATGGTTGGTTGCTCCTGGTCCTAGTCTGGGGTAGAACAGAGCTGATTCTCTTCAGTGATTTAACTTTTTAGCTAAAGCTCTTCTAATTAGCTGCTCTGTCTGAAGTTAGCAGTGTTTTCACAGACTGCCTCCTTTTAAGCAGTGATAACACTCCATGTTTAGAGTTACTGCCAAGGATTGAAGGTCACTGCTGAGTTGGTATCCCACACAGAGGGGGGCAGAAAGTAAATTCACACCTGTAAGGAGGAGCAGACAGGACAGGTGACCCTGAGAGTCACCAGTGGGGTATTCTATCCCATATCCCTCATATTCAGTAAAAGCTGAAGGATCAGGAGGAGCAACACCTTATGTTGCCCCTTATGTTTCCCTTCCATCTTCTTCCTTACTTTTCCTGCTTCTGCAACAGCCAGCATCTGAGGAGGACTTCATCCATCCTGCCTTTGATCCCAATCCATATTTTCCTGAACCAAGTTCCAGAATCCAGCTGTTGTACCCAGTCCCTGTCTGTGGCCGAGTCCAGCCTGGAACCCTCTCCCCAGGGGCTGCTCCCCAGCTGGGGGTGACAGTGACGTGTTGCCATCAGGGAGAGTTTGGTTCGGTGCTACCTTTGTATGTACTTGTACATAGTCTATTTTATTATCATTATTACTGCTATTATTAGTGGTAGTATTAAAGGTGTTTTCTAATTGATGTCTGTCTCTCTTATTCCCTTTCTCTTTCCCTTTCAGGGGTGGGGGGAAGGGGTTAATAGAGAGTGTCTGTTACAGATACATGGGATGACCCGTCACCCA